>NC_134110.1:90867424-91170454 GCF_040939455.1 Microcebus murinus | reverse complement strand
GGTTAACTTATACATAGTTATTTTATACTGTGCCATCTTGCAGCAGATTTTCTGAGGACTTTGTGTGGGTTTGTTAGGGAAGTAAAAATTGGGTCAGAATAGTTTCACACTCTACTACGACGTTCTTTGCGTTATATTTTTTATAGCCTTCAATGTAGGCAAATCATATTCATGTATCATTGCTAATTTTCAAAACAATGACACGAGAAGACTTTGGTTAAAAAGGTACAACCTATTCTTGCCTTTCCCTGGTTTATCCAGTTAGCACTATAACCAGGGGCTCTTATAAAATTTATCTATACAATATCATTCCAGTTTCTGGGAGGAAAATGATTACAGTATTTTGTGTTGAGAAAGTTTATTAAGCCTAAACACTTTTTTCCAGAAAAGAAAAAGAATTATTTTAAATGGACATAGCATTTTCCATGTTCACTAGATAACATTTTTATGAAATTTATAGTTGAAAGTAAATTGAGTTTGTCATAAAATAATATCAGGATTCAAAATTATTTCCATATAGTAAATTTATGGTAAAAATTTAACATGATTATAAAATTTGTTATAAATGTAAAATCTTGCACTTGGAGTTTAAATAATAATTATACAAAGAATAAGGTGGTAGTTATAGTTGAATAACAGCATTTAGAGGAACAACCAAATAAATTTAGTTGACTACAAATTCCATGTGAAGTGGCTAGCCAAAAAATCTAACACATTGCAGATGGCCTTCTAATGCCCAAAAGGGACAGACAAGATTCTAGCTCTCCCAGAAGCCTCACCTAGAATCCAGAACCATCTCTGCTTCCAGGTAGTGCTCATTCACAGGAGCCCACACAACCTCAAGACTCATATCTTAGTCCATTTATTGTTGCTATAACAGAATACCTGAGGCTAGGTAATCTATCAAGAAAAGAGGTTTATTTAGCTCAAGGTTCTCAGGCTGGGAAGTACAAGAACCATTCCACTGGTGTCTGCTCAGCTTTTGGAGGACTTTTTGTGCTACATCATCACATGGTAAAAAAGGCCAGGGGGGAAATGGACAAGCATGAAGAAACAAAACCCAAGGGACATTTCCACACTTACAGGAACATTCCCCCGAGAACTAATCCAGTCTTGCAATGTCGAGAACTTACTCGCTATCCCAAGAATGGCACAAAGCCATTCCTGAGAAATCTGCCCCCAACCCAAACACCTACCAGTAGGACTCACCTCTCAACACCACCTCATCAGGGATCAAATTTTCATATGAGTCTTGGTGGGGATGAACAAACCACAGCCAAACCATAGCCAAACCATAGCCAACCATAAACCCCTACATAGTCTGACAAAAGTTATGGACCTTCTCTCCAAAAATGCATGTTCATACAATTTTGCATACCATTTCCAAGTGCTTACAGATTCCTGCAAGGATCTGTGAAGAACAGACCCAGAGTCCATGGATCTCAGACTGGGAACTCTTGACCTAGAATATATCCAGTGCAACCAGAATCAGAAGTGCTTTGAAAGTGAACCTCATACTGAAATGTCCATTTTGCTCATTCCTGTTTAAACCCAAATTTGAGTTGGGTGGCCCCGGAGTGGCAGTTACTGACTTCAACTGGACAACATAGCTGACAACAACATAGTGGTTTTATATCATCACAAAACCTTTGAGTGGGGTCAATTCAATCATTTCAGGAAAATATCAGTCAAATATCTGAAATCTTTCTTTATATGAATAAATATTCTACTGACTGATTTTTTTCTGTTTTAGCTTCCTATACATGATAATCATAATAATAATAGCTAAGATTTATTAAACATTTATCACATGCCAGACATTATGATAAGAACCTCATGAATATTCTTAGTATATCCTCACAATGATGCTATGATAGGAATACTATTGTTTTCCCCAGTTCAGAGATGAGGGTACTAAGGCAGACAGAAGTTGAGTAACTTAGCCAGTGTCACACCCCATATGAAATGGTGACCCCCATATCTGTCTGCTCCCAATCTAACCACTATGCTTTATTACCTCCCTGGTGTGACAAGCAAGCCAAGCTATCTTCTTTCAAGAGGTATTGATAAGTATCGATTACACAAGCATTGGTTTGATTCATTACCAAAGATAAAGCAGGGCATTCTCCTGCTTCCAGGTTTACATGTTTTGTTGCATTGCTCATCTTTTAAATTTTCAGGCTTAATGTGCCTTTTTCATTTCCTTAAGGTTTGTGAAAGAAGGGCCCTTACCTTCTGTCTCTTGTGTCTATACACCACACCACCTGCCTTCTTCTATCAGTCTTGAATTATGAGCCTTTGATGTTTGGGTTTATATCCTAAAGACACTACTCTACAGAGTTATGAACTGTTTTGTTTTTCAGTATCATGGCCCTGACCTGATTCAAACACCGGTCATAACCAGGCATGAATAAATTTTAGAGTGCTTTCTAGCTGTAGATCCAGATATTGAATTATAAAACTCACTCTGTTGAATACTAGCATTCTAAGGAACTCTACGTTGTCTAACTGGGCTTTGTCTTTCAGGGATCCAGTGATGGAAGCTATGCTGTAAACAAGACACACAGCCTGTCTGATTTTTCCCTCCAATCTTTCTCCAACTACTTCTGATGAGTGAGCTCACATTTGACAACCTTCTCTTCCTTTTCCTCCCACCTCCCTTTTTCTCTTCTGTTCTTAGGCCTTTAGACTCCCAAAGTTACACTTCTTTTTTCCTCTCTGAAATTTTGGTCCAGAGAATGCTAATGACCACAAGAGAGTTTCATTTTGTGTTCATTGGACAAAAAAAACGTAAATTATCACCAGTTAATATTAATAGGATATAAAATATCTAGGTCACCATCTCCTCTGATATGAGCCTTATGCTATGGAACTCTAATTTTGTTTTAAAGAATATGAGAACATCCAACTTACCCAGGGGCAATAATGAAGGAGGGAGGTCCTCTCCCTCCCTGATCCCATAAATGGCACGTTTCCAGCCCACTTACCCACAGTTCAGGTTCACATTAATGGGCCTCACAAATAATTTCACTGAACATCAAGCTGGGAAATGAACACTGGCACAGTCCTGCTAAATTCTCTTAAACTGGGCCCCGGCGGGAGCAAAACACCTCAAAGTGCATTTGTCATATATCAGAATAGTACTTCTAAAGGTTGACCATAGTATGTGTAAAAAATCTCCTAATAAACATATCTGACAAATCATGATGATAGCCTCCATATTTCTTTGTTTAATTCTCAGTTTTCTTATAAGCCCTTCTTGAAGTTTGGTTGTAATGGATCATTACGTCCATAATGTGCTCAATGTTGGAGTGAATTTTGAACAGTTTTTAGGCTGCATACTGTTTTCTTCCAGATAATTTACTGGATTAAAATTAGCAGTGTGAAAAGCTGTAGAGAAATCTAAATGCCTGCCAAATCAAAGAAATAATCACATTTTTATGAATATTTAATATCATAGTCATGGCAAATAAGGCAAGTAATTAGTACTTACCATAAATTTGCAAAGTATTATTTTATGTAAATGTTACATTCTACTAGTTTGATATGAATTATTCATTGTATAACCAGACACTGATACAAACCAGTAAACATTTAAATCTATGTGCTATTAGTTTACTTACCTTCAATGATTTCTGTGCAGAAGATATACATATTTTTTCCCATGAGTCAATGTTTTCCCCCTTGCCTCCAAAAGAGACAAAAGACAATGAGAAGAATGTTATTTAAAGCCACCTACTATATAATAGTAAAGACATTTAAGATGCACATGTAAAATGTGTGGGTCTTCATGTGTGCAGATGTGGAGCCCCCCAGCTCTGCTTCTGCCTCTTCATCTCTCCTGTACATTGTTAATGAAGAACAGTTATAAGTGATGTTATACAAATAAGTGTGGTGGAGAAAGATAATTGTATGTTATAGGCTATATGGTGAAGAATTAACTATACCCAAAAGAGAGGTCTGGCCTTTGCCCTCAGTCACTGAAAGGTGTTTTCCAGGCTCCTAGAAGGTCATACTTAATAAGAATGTCTTTGTTTGCCAGGGGGCTTTGACCACCAGACAGTCTAACAGTGTGATTTATGTTGGGCCTCAAGGTATCCACTGCTCTCTAAAGGATCTGGAGACTAAAGGTATCAGCCTGACTTCCAAAAGGTCTGGAGATGACAGAAGAGCCACACAAGTCACACGTGATCAAGCCACCAACAAAAACCCCAGACCCCTAGGCTGAGGTGAGCCTCCTCCCTGATCAGCAATATTCTGCATGTTGTCCCGCACCATTGCCGGGAGGAAGTAACGCTGCCCACCCCCCTGCAGGGAGAAGACAACTGAAAATATGGCTTTGGGCCCCTGCTGGACTCTGCCCCCTGCGTCTCTTCCCTTCACTGGTTTTATTCTGTATCCTTTCCCTGTGATAAACCACAACCATGAGTATAACAGCTTTCAGTGAGTTCTCCTAGTGAATTATAAAAGCCAAATGTGGTTTGGGGAACTTCTCAAACTCGCCAATGACATCAGAAGGGAGGACAGTCTGTCCGAACTGTGCTTCCTCTAACCTCACGGCTGGCTCAATTTTACATGAACAGACAACTCAAGACAACATACGACTCTACTTGAGAGCTGAAACAGAACAGCATCTCTTTGGGAGAGAAAGGTGGGCCTCTACGCCTAATGCCAGCCTGCTGTGATAGGCTCTTCCATCCCATCATTTTTTCCAGAAAGTCCCACTGTCTTTGCTTGACTTTCCAAGGTCAGTTGAACTCTTCATGGATCCCAGAGGTACAATGTCAGAGAGGAATAAACCAAAGAAATCTTCCCAAGCAGTGGCTCTCTTAAAAGTCATGATGATTTCATAACTGTTCCCAAGCCCATCATAGTCTAATTTAAGACCATTCTCATTTCAGGAAATTCCTAAGAATCCAGAGTAGCCCTAGAGCAAAGGTGCTCAGAATAAATAACAAAAGTGATGTGTGGGGGAGAAGGATCACCAGTACCACTAAGACAGGATCTTAAATCCTGGAGGAGGGTGGAGAAGATCAGAATACTTTGCTTAGTTATGTCTAGAGGCAAAAACCATAAGAATTATTCTTAACCCTTCTGGTTAAGAATCACTGCAAAAGATCTAATTTGATACAAACATGGTGTCTTCCCTCATCCAGGAGGGGACATAAGGCTAAGTCAGAGCCAACCCATTCAGGGGACTGTGAAGAAGAAATGTGCATTGGGCTTTGGTCCACTTGACTGATCCATGTGCTCAGTTTCTGACCCGTCCTTTCCCTTTAATTAGGGAGCTAACAAAACATGGTTGCAAAGTGGCCCCTCTAAAGTCTATAAATACCAACCTAAGTAAAGAAACATTTCTTGACTTCCAAGAAAAGAGCAATCAGACCAGTCAAGGAACAAAAGTGACAAGTGGCCCTTGATACTTTTCATGGAAAGCAACACACTAAATGTAAGTTTCTTAAAGTTTGGTGAAACAAGTACAGAAAGTTTATAGAAGACCATTTAGTACTGTTCTTATCAAACTTACCCCTTTGCCCTGATATTGCCATACCCTCAGAAACAATGTTCAGTGAGTAAGATTATTTAAAATAAATAAATTATATGAAGTGGCTGGAATTAAGTAAAAAATCAAGGGAATGAGAAAGCACATAAAATTCTAGAATCTCCTGTTTCCTGAGAAGTTTCTTTTCCAAATTCCATTCACCCCTAACTATCCTTTCAATCTCACTAAAGAAATCAGCTATGATAGATTTCCTGGATGAAAATCAAAACTTCATCACCTATAATCCATGTGACCTTGGGCACTTACTAAAACTCAATCACATGAGAATAATAACACCACTTGCCAGGTGCACAGCTATTGTGAGGGTCCCATGGCCAATCTCCATGAAGCAATTGTGGTAGGACACTGTATGGAGCAGGTGAAAAAAGACCACCACCACTCACCCCACCCACCTGCAAGCTTGCAAGGGGGCTGTTTTCAGGGGGCCCGAGATGAAGGGAAAATGTTGCCATTAAATGAAAATAGGTGTTTTACATATTACCTTAGATGGACATATTAATTACTAAGCTGAAACTGATTTTTTACTAACAATAACCAAAGGATCTTTTGTTACCTGGAGCTAACCAGAAAATCAAGAGGCTGGCCCTATGGACAAGAGAAAAGCAGTAGGGGAAATGGATGAAGGGGATTTAACTTAACATGATGATGACACTAAAGGATAGTATCCTTCCCAAGCTGACTAACTTGGTCCTTCTGTATGTTTTCCATACCTGGGTAAGGCACAAGCACCTGCCCACTGTGTGGCTTGGAGTGGCAGCATCCAAGGGGAGCTGGGAACATGAGGACTGCTGAGAATCCCACAGTTTTGGATATTCCAGCCTCAACCCCTGAGATATGCAGGCCATCCTGGGAGCAGGGAGAGGAGGAACAGCGCGGGGATGTCTCTCGTCTTCCACCGAGCCTCCCTTCCAGGCCAAACCCAAACGTGTAGCCAAGAGCCAAACAGGAAAAGGGATGACAGAAATGACTACTGCCTTTTGCAAATGGAGTGGCCTAACAGTATCTAAAAATGCCCCCAAAGCAATTTCATTGAGCAATTTTTCTTGCCATGACTGATATTTTCACAATAAACTAAAGGGTCCCCTCCCTCAGCAATGCTCGTGCCATGCCGAGGCAGGAGAATTGGCCCTTCTGGGTGACACCCAGGTTTTCCCCTGCCCAGCCCAGCCCAGCCCAGTCTTGTTTCTGGCAATGGCAGAGAGGATGCTGTCAAATTTAGAACTGAATCGAAAAAAGTGTAATTTCTAAACCTAGAATAAAACTTGAAACATTTGGAATTTGTATTTCATTTGGCTCTGGAAAAGATGAGTTTGAAGCCGCTGCGGATTCTGTGATCTATTTCCCTGGGGAGCCTTAGAGGCTGGGTAGATAAACTCCAGTGTAATCCTGGTAGAGTATGGAGGCTGCGGTATCTGCAAATACCTGCATTGCGTGGACTGTAAGGGCTGCATTTGTAAGCACCGACTCAGTTTGTGTTTACCATCAACTGCTCTCGTATGCAAGCAGAGGAACTGTTAGGTGAGTCGGTCTCTAGCCCTGGGAATAATCCCCTCAACAGCCGGCAATTCGTCCTTACCACTCCAGGACACAGAGTTCCATTTTTGCCTTTGTAGGGTTAACAGCAAGAATGGTTCTGATTCTTTTATCTACCCAAAAAGCGACACCCACAGGGACACAGACATGCACACACGTCCAAAAAGTCCAAGCATGGGAGGATGTGTCTGACAAGCACAATGAGCAGAAAAGAGCTGGAAAGTGGAGCCGGGCGCCCTGTAGGGCTCTTCTTGGCCTGAAGGGTCTGGTCTGTGCTTGCGAGCCACATGCTGGAAATGAGGAAGTCCACCGCGGAGTTGACAGGTAAGATCCAGTAAGTGCCTATCAGAAGTCAACTCACAGAACCAAGCCTTTGACAACAAACCGTGATGCTCGGCGGGAAGCAGGGTCTTGCCAGCTGGCCCAGAAACAAGGAGAGCCACATCCAGGACGCTCTGCTTCCTCCCTCCGACAGAAAGGGGCAGCCCGGTTTGATTTCAGGCTGGCATGCAGGAAGGAGGAAAAAGGGAGACGATCATTGCTTATGATCAAAAGATTGCGAAGAAGAAAATATAACAGTGGAAGTCGCTGCGTTAATCGTGCCCCTCTGGACCCTCATCAGTACAAAGCGAATGTACGACACAGAATCGGGGCCCGGGGACAATCGGAGCGGGAAACAGGAGTCTACCCTCACAGACAAAAAGATGCAGCTCATGTGAATGTTTGCCTTTCATTTATTTTGAGCAAACATTTCCTTCCACGTAACAGACTCATCCTGATCAGCAACTTCCACCTGGTGTTCTTCAAGCCAGATGGAAGTGTAAATTATTTAAATACATGATCTTCCATTAGCTGTTGAGCTTAAGTGCTTCAAAAAAAAATTTTTTTAAGCACTTTCCAGGATTCTAGAAAGCATTTGCACTAAGATAGATAAACATATTTTCGAGACACAACTTCAATGACAGCAATTTTTTAGGTTTTAAAATACAGTCAGCATTAGCATCTATAAGTAATTACGACTTCTGCAAAAGATTGTTTACACTGTAAAAGTAAAATCAGAGCTAATGAGCTAATTAAGGTTTTTTCTTCCCCTCCACATGACACAATTCCATAAAAACCAAACATCGTGCTCACCATGGCACATTGAGGAGCTATAATGACCTGTCTTGAATAGTTTCTCTCATTCATGGTTCAGACATATTTTTCCCAAAATATGTTTTTAAGTGAAGATAAATATGAAGGCACGTTTTAAGTTTAATGAGTTTCCTGAGGGTAAATTCACGTTAGTACTCACGATAATACAATAACTGCTATGTTGGTGTGTGTGCATACAGTGCCATGGAGGGGTTCCTAAGAGTAAAGACATCCTCGTTAACTTCCAAAACTGTAACTACTCACTTGATTATAGGATTATAAAGGGAATATGTTACATTTAAATACTGAAAATGCACAGAATTTCAGAAATTGAAAGGACTGTAGAGATCAGCTAGATGGGTGCTTATCAACCTGGGCTTGTTAAAATAAAGGTTCTGATACCATGGCTCCAAAATGGGTTCCATTCCGAGATTCTCTTGTTTCCAACATGCTGAAGTCAATGGAGCTGGGCTGTGGACCACTCTTCAGTGACAAGCCCCTCATTGTCAGGTGTGCCCTCACCAGCGTTCTGCAGGTGCCACATCTCAGGAGGGTAAATGCGTCAGATTTCACAGGATGAGAAAAGAATCACTTCTTTGCCCTTAGCATGGCATTAGTAAGTTTTCCACCTAGCAGTCAACCAGGTAGCAAAGTGAAGGTTACAACACTGTGTGGTGCAATTGTTTTTAAAAGTATCTTAGTGCAAGGAATTGTTTATTGAACGATACAGTCCTCAGAAATCTAGTCTATAAAGAACATAAAAGTGGTATTGTTCAAGTTAAGAGTGCATGTGTGGCTGGGCGAGGTGGCTCACGCCTGTAATCCTAGCACTCTGGGAGGCTGAGGCTGGCAGATTGCTCGAGGTCAGGAGTTCAAAACCAGCCTGAGCAAGAGGGAGACCCCATCTCTACTACAATTAGAAAGAAATTAATTGGCCAATTAATATATATACAAAAAAATTAGCCGGGCATGGTGGCGCATGCCTGTGGTCCCAGCTACTCGGGAGGCTGAGGCAGGAGGATTGCTTGAGCCCAGGAGTTTGAGGTTGCTGTGAGCTAGGCTGATGCCACAGCACTTACTCTAGCCTGGGCAACAAAGCGAGACTCTGTCTCAAATAAATAAATAAATAAGCATGCATGTGTGGTGTGGTGGCATAGATGTGTATATGTGTGGTGTGGGGTGTGCACGGGGCGTGTGAGTGCAGGTGTATGTGAGCACATGTGGACTGTCACTCAGTTGGCCTTTCCCACCTTAACCCTGACTCTTTCAGCGGCCACTCATGGTCTAGAGGGCAGAAGCCCTCCACTTTTTGGCAACATGAGCCTGAAAACAGGTGTGACCCAGAGTAAGTACCTTTCTCTGAACCCTTTTCTTTTTTGCATCGTAAGAGTCTTGATGTGAAGCTACTCAAAAGAGTGCTCCCGGCCTAACGTGTCTACCATGCCCCCTTGACCTAAGAGCACGCTACAGCATGTCTGCGTGCAAAGTCTTCTGTCAAGCTCCACTTCCCATTCTCTTGCATGATCTTAATTTTTCTTAATTGCCCTTGACAGTGAATATTTGATATCTCTACTTTTTTTATTGCCAGTATTGTTCTTCATTATTTTCAAATGGTTCCTATTTCCAGCTTGACACCTCCTCCTTCCCTTTGTCCCCCCACTAGTGGAGGATGGCTCCAAGGTGACCACGCATGGGAGTTCCAATCCTGTCTCTCGACCTCCCCTCACCACCTCTCCGGTCCCAGAATCAGAGCCCGTGAGAGTGAGCAGGGCCATGGAGATTTCCTGCTCCACCGACTCAACCAAGCTTTCTGTTTTAAGTAAAATTTACTTACCAGACCTAGCTCTTAAGAGCCCCTGCTCTTTTATTTTCAAGTTAATTGCTGCTCTAAATGGGGTTAATTTTAAAAATGTGCTTTCTTTACATATTTGAGGTTCGAAAGGCTTATAAATAACATACTACTTTTCCCCAACCAAGTCGAGAACCGAGAGACATACAGAGCCAGGAAGATGGCAATAAAATCTCACCTTTGTTCCTAATAAAGCTGTTGGAGAATTTGTTTCAGATGGGAGAGCTAAATGGGGTTGCTAAGGAGGCTCGACAGAATTAAAATTACACACTGTGTCAAACCAAGTGCTGGAGCGCAGCAACCACGGGTCTCCCTACTCGGGTACCTACCTCCCCGCCTCCCAGACACAGGGCAAAACCCTGCTAAATGTGCTGCGTGTCCAAGAGCAAATGAGTAGGCACGTTCTTTGCAAGTTGGAGGAATTGAGACTGAGATTGAGAACCAAGCTAGCTCTACTCCTTTTCGCAGACTCATTTATGAGATTTGTCTTCTGCTCACCCCTCCTCCCTTCAGAAAGACTGAGTAAGGGATAGAGAGATGGGCAGGGAGTGTTACGATGTCATTCCACAAGGCAACAAGGAGAGCAGGGAATGAGCATTTCGCCTGATTATGAATTTTTATACAGGCAATTTGATGTGATTTGCCAATTCTCTCCTTACAGGCGGATATCTTTGCTGGCACTGGCCAAAAGGAATCCACACTGTTTGCCATTTGTTCTCAAGTCTCCCCATAATTTTCCATGAACTAGAAGGCATTTATCGTTCTAGGCATTATGCCAACATTTATAAGGGTTGCAAAGCATAAGACACTGTTTATGCCCTCCGGATATTTAAAAATATAATTGGAGATGCTAAACTTGAACAAGTAAAATTAAGCAATTAAATATTTTAATAACAATTCAAAATAATACTATGAATGATGTTACAGGTCAGCATATAATTAACTTTTATATTAATTTAAAGTTAAATAAGAGTCTAGAAGAGGAAGAAATTGTGATAGGCTGGGATGGTAGGACAATGTTTTACTGAGGAGTTAAGATCTGGGTCTTCAAAAATGGACAAGGATTTAAGAAAGAAGAGGGAATAAGAAGAAGATGGAAGAAGCCAGAGGAAATATCATAGCCTGCAGCCAAGGCACTTTACACAGGAAAGCTTGGAAGGCAACATAAGAAGTTCATATCTGCTTGGCAAGAGTCTCGGTGGCCCCAACTGTAAAATGGGTATTTCACAGTTACTACCCCAAGGTTTCTGTGGATATTAAGTAAGATGTATGTAAAGCAACAAGAACATAGTAAGTACCCAATAAATGTTAACTATTGTTTTCATTATCATCATTACATTTATTCCTTACGACCTAAACTGTCAATAATGTCCAGATCTTTTGCTAATAAAATTTACTTAATATAGAATTGATTTGGCCTCTCGTGTCCTAGCAGCCTATTGTAGACTTCTCTAAATGTTACTCCTCTAAAAAACACCTTTTTATTATAAAATAATGCAAACATTTACAAAAATAACAAAATATGTACCCCATCACACAGATTCAACATGATCAACTCATGATCCATCTTTATAGTTTCTTCTGTCCTCCACCCAGAATATTTTGAAGCAAATCTCAAACTTCATGTCATTTCATTCTTAATTTTTCAGTGTGTATTATTTTCGAAAAATATAACTACAATATCATTATCACACTAAAACATGTGTTTAAATATCCAAATAAAGGGGCAGACCAAGATGGCAGACAAGAAACACCACCAGAGAGAGTGTCTCTGCAAAAAAGACAGATTCTAGAAGAAATTAGAAGAAAGAAGCAAGCAGACGAGCATACATCAGACAAGGGTTGGAAGGAGGGCTACCAGAGACTATGGGAGACTCCACGGGGGGAGGTTGTAGAGGAGAACTGGAAGAAGAGACCTCCCAAGAAGCTTGGAGACCAGTGGCAAGGGTAGGTAAGGCGGTTAACTTTCCCCTCCCTTACTTCTCTGGTGGGCTCCCCAGCGGGTGGAGAAACCTGCAGACACCAGCCCAGAGATAAAAAAAAAAAAATACAAGCCTGCTGCTTTCAGGAAACACATCTAACCTGCAAGGATGCATTTAAACTAAAGGTAAAGGGGTGGAGAACAATATTTCAAGCAAACAGAAGCCAAAAGAAAGCTGGCATGGAAGTGGTGATTATAGATAACTTAGTTTTTAAATCAACAAAAGTTATAAAAGACAAAGAAGGTGACTATATAATGGTGAAGGGTACAATTCAACAAGAAGACATAAAAATTCTAAATATATATGCACCCAACCTTGGTGCACCCAGATTCATAAAGCAAACTCTACCTGATCTAAACAAATGGATAAACAACAATACCATAATAGTCGGGGACTTTAGCACCCCACTGACAGCACAGGACAGATCCTCCAAAAAGAAAATCAAAAAGAAATAATGGACTTAAACAGAATTCTAGGACAAATGGGCCTGACCATTACAGGACATTCTACCTCAAAACCACTGAATATACGTTATTCTCATCAGCTCATGGGTCATTCTCTAAGATTGATCATATCCTAGGACACAAAGCACATCTCAAACAATTTTAAAAAATAGAAATTATACCATGTATCTTTTCAGATCACAATGGAATAAATGTAGAAATCAACCATAACAGGAACTCTCATTTCTACACAAAGTCGTGGAAACTAAGCAACCTTTGGCTGAATGATCACTTCATAAATGAGGAAATCAAGATGGAAATCAAAATATTCTTTGAACTAAATGACAAAGGAGACACAAGTTATCAAGATCTGTGGGACACAGCTAAAGCAGTCCTGAGAGGAATGTTTATGTCCATAAATGCCTATATCCAAAAGTCAAAAAGATCACAAATGGACAACCTAATGAATCATCTCAAAGAGCTGGAAAAAGAAGAACATATCGACCCCAAACCCAGCAGAATAAGTTAAATCATTAAGACCAAATCATAACTAAAAGAAATTGACAACAGGGAAACAATACAGAAGATTAATAAAACAAAAAGTTGGTTCATTGAAAAAATAAACAAAATTGACGCACCTTTGGCTAGACTAATGAAAAACAGAAAAGAAAAATCTCTGATAAGCTCCATCAGGAACAATAAAGGAGAAATTTCAACAGATGTCACGGAGATACAAGATATAACTTATGAATACTACAAAAAACTCTATGCACACAAACTGGAAAATGTGGAGGAAATGGACAATTTCTTAGAAACACATAGCCTCCCTAGGCTTAACCAGGAAGGAATAGAATTCCTGAACAGACCAATAACAAGTACTGAAATTGAAACAGCAATAAAAACCTTCCTAAAAAGAAAAGTCCTGAACCAGATGGTTTCACACCCGAATTTTACCACACCTACAAAGAAGAACTGGTGCCTATCCTGCAGAAATTATTCCACAACATCGAGAAGGATGGAATCCACCCCATCACATTTTATGAAGCAAACATTCTCAACAAAATCCTAGCCAATTGAATCCAGGTTCTTGTCAAGAAAATAATCCATCACAACCAAGTGGGCTTCATCCCAGGGATGCAGGGATGGTTCAACATATGCAAATCTATAAATGTAATTCACCATATAAACAGAAGCAAAAACAAAGACCATATAATCCTCTCATTAGATGCAGAAAAAGCATTTGACAAAATTCAACACCCTTTCATGATAAGAACACTCAACAAAATAGGCTAGACGGGGCTTACCTAAAAATGATACAAGCCATATATGACAAACCCACAGCCAATATCATACTGAATGGGGAAAAATTGAAAGCATTCCCACTTAGAACTGGAACTACACAAGGTTGCCCACTATCTCCACTTCTATTCAACATAGTGCTGGAAGTCCTTGCTATAGCAATCAGACAAGAGAGTAGAATTAAGGGCATCCAATGGGAGCAGAAGAGATCAAACTCTCTCTATTTGATGATGACATGATATTATACCTAGAAAACCCCAAGGATTCAACCAAGAGACTCCTTGAATTGATAAATGAATTCAGTAAAGTCTCAGGATACAAAATCAATACACAGAAATCAGAGGCATTCATATATGCCAACAACAGTACAAGTGAGAACCAAATCAAAGACTCAATTCCCTTCAAAATAGCAACAAATAAAATAAAGTACCTAGGAATATATTTAACTAAGGAGGTAAAAGACCTCTACAGCAAGAACTATGAAACACTGAAGAAGGAAATAGCGGAGGACATAAACAAGTGGAAGAACATACCATGCTCATGGGTCAGCAGAATCAACATTGTTAAAATGTCTATACTACCCAAAGTGACCTACAGAGTCAATGCAATCCCTTTTAAAATACCATCATCATTTTTCACAGATATAGAAAAAATAATTTTATGTTTCGGATGGAACCAGAGAAGACCTTGGATAGTAAAATCAAGCCTAGGCAATAAAAACAAAATAGGAGGTATCAATTTACCAGACTTCAAACTATACTACAAGGCTGTTGTCATTAAAACAGCTTGGGACTGACACAAGAACAGGGACATTGACCAGTGGAACAGAACAGAGAAACTAGTGTCGCGCCCGCCTCGCCAGCAAGGAAGACGCGGCAACCGGAGTTCTTCTGACAGTGCTTTAATGGGGTTCCCTTTAGACTTACATGATGCGGAAGACCCAGCCCGGCAGCGCACAGGCCGCTATATACCCCAGAAGCACAACCCCTAAGCTGCCATAGGCCGCTCAACTGTCAAGCCACCAAAGCATTAGTCCATATCAGGACCCTTTGTTTGCATTCTCGCGCCACAGGGCAACCGACAATTGTGCGTGCGCTGAACTTGTTAGCTGCTCTAGGCAAAGCCGGAAACAGGCGCCAACTTGTAATGGCGTTGACACCGCGCCCCACATCTCCCCCTGTTTTATTAATTTAATGAGAGCTGAGCAACCGTTCAGCACCGTCCTTCGACCGTGCGATCAAGGTTGCAGAGCCTCACTTTCACCAGCAACCACCTAACCTCGTGCAATGAGCACAACTCGGAGGTGTGCAAAGGCTGGCTGTGGGATAGGAGACATGCCTTATTTGGTGCAATGGGAGAGACCCCTCAGAGTGCAAAGGCCATGTCTACTAAAATACCTGGGGGTAGGAGCGGGTGCAACCCAAAACTAGGCTAACCTTTTAGCATGGTCAACCACACCTGTGCAGACTGTCTCAGTTCAAGCGCAGCAAATGTCTGTGCCAATACCACATGGTCCGTGGCTGCAAGACCGAAACAAAGTCATAGAGCTAGGAGCTTCAACAGAAACAGGAATGTATCTAGGCAAGCAAGTAACAATGGCAGAGGGGTGAGACGTGGCATTCCAACACAATGTATCATTGCACATATTAGAGGAACAGTTCACATGTGTACCAGAGGGTTTTTCCGTGGATACCACCCAGATAAACGGGGGCCAAACCCAGACAGGTGTAGGGGCAAAGGTCGCGTTTTGCCCTCCCGCAATCACCCTCACAGAACCTTTAAAAGAGTCGCTAAGATTCCATGCGAAACTAGCATTCCTTGCCATACCCCCAGCCACCAATGGACAGGGGGGCCAAGTCTGTGCAGCTTCCGTTAACCCCACACAAAACACAAAGTCCCCTTCAAGGAGAAGGATCTATTTCCCTCCAGTTAAGCAGGGAGCTCACGGGCTCTCAATAACAGTAGGCGGGGGAAAACTGATGCGTCATGTGTCACAGGCAACGGCAGGGGAAGCACTGACAGGATCCCCCAGCGTGGCTCCGATGCCATCCTCCCGATCATCCATGCTGTCGTCAGGAGGAGTAGCCAGCACGTCTTCATGCTGCTCCAGAGGCTGCTGCACCATTCTAGTCAGCCGCATGGGCACCCAGATGGGATTGTCCTGGTCCTGTGGAAAAATACAAATAGCTCCCCTGGATCTCATTAACACTGGATCCGGGCCTTTCCATAGGTTAGACAACGCATCTTTCCACTTCACTAATTCTTTCTGTGGCGGAGCAGGCGTGACATGCCTGTCTGCTGCCGAACGTCCCTTGACATCTAAATTTAAAAAATTTAAAGTAAAGAGAGCAAAGGAGAGGCGTCCTTTGGGTGATAGCCCTAGCTGTAGGGCATCTCCCCCTTTTTGTTTTTGTAAGTACATTTTGAGCGTGCCGTGAGCACGTTCCACGATGCCTTGCGCTTGAGGGTTGTAGGGAAGACCGGTACGGTGCTCCACACCCAAGCGAGTGCAAAACTGCTGAAAAGATTTTGAGGTATAAGCCGGGCCATTATCTGTCTTAATAACCCGGGGCTTGCCCCAGGCTGCCCAAGCTTCTAGGCAGTGAATGATAACGTAACTTGCCTTTTCTCCAGCCAGAGGCGTGGCATGAAGGACGCCTGAGCACGTGTCAACAGACACGTGAACATACTGAAGCTTCCCAAAGGATGGGACATGAGTTACATCCATTTGCCACATTTGTAGAGGACGCAAACCCCTAGGATTTACGCCCGTATGAACAACAGTGCGATAAGGAGCACAACTTGGACATTGCAGTACAATCTCACGAGCATCTGCACGTGTGATGCTGAACTTAAGTCGTAAGGTTTCAGCTGGCACATGATAAAGTTTATGAAAGTCTATGGCGGCGGCGTGGCCATCAGACACCCAGAGGGCGCGAGTGGCGCGATCTGCCATAGCATTTCCCGCAGCCATAGGTCCAGGTAACAAGGAATGAGCTCTGATATGCTGAATGGAAAATGGGTTTTTCCTATTTTGAATAGTATTCCTAATTTCTGTAAATATAGAAAAGACTGTACTCTTGGCAAAAATGTGAAAGGAGTTCTCTAACTGTTTAACTGCGTTGACCACATAAAAGGAGTCTAAGATGATGTTGATAGGTTCAGTGATGGTACTGAGAACCAGACCGACTACGGCACACTCTACTAGCTGAGGAGAAGAATAGTTAAACTGTTTTGTATACACCTTGTCCTGAATGACATAGCTCCCAATACCCGTCTTAGAACCATCGGTATACACATCCAAGGCATCAACCAAAGGTTGCAGTGAAGTTACTCTTGGGAAAATAAGCTCGTTCCTCATTGCAAACTGCAGCAAGGCATGTCTGGGATAATGGTTGTCAATGCTCCCCGGGAAGGTGCATCTCAATATGGCCCATGCATCAAGAGTGGCACATAAGGTGTTCACCTGATTGGCAGTATATGGACAAATCAGGCTATCAGGGTGACGCCCAAAATGGGACACAGCCAAAATAATACCCTTTAAGGCTATCTCGGCCACACAGGTAGGATAATGGCCAATCACCTTTCCTGGAGAGGCTTGAGGATGCACCCATAAAAGGGGACCATCCTGCCAAAGCACTGCCGTAGGGAGCGTAGGAGAAGGGAGTACACAGAGGGAGAAAGGATCATGGTGTTGAATGCGCACTAGTTGCGCCTTTTGAATGGCTTCTTCTACCTTATGAAGAGCCTTTAGGGCCTCAGGAGTCAAAGTTCTAGGAGACGTGATGTGTGAGTCTCCCTCTAGAATCTGAAATAATGGCTTCAGTTCTGCTGTGGTAAGACATAAAAAAGGTCGAAGCCAATTGATATCCCCTAGCAGGTTTTGAAAATCGTTTAATGTTTTTAAGGCATCTCTTCGGATGGACAGTCTTTGAGGCACAATTTTGTCAGGGAGAATGCTACTACCAAGAAACGCGCCTACTTGCACCTTTTCTGGAGCGACCAGCAAGCCTTTTTCCTTTAAGTGAGCCTGAAGGGACGCATAAGCTTGGCGAAGTACGCCATCATCATAATGACACAAGAGAATATCATCCATATAGTGTATAATTTTTACCTTTGAAAACTTCTGCCTAACCGGCTGGATAGCTGAGGCCACATAAAGTTGGCACATAGTGGGACTGTTAGCCGTGCCCTGAGGCAAAACCTGCCATTGATATCTTACATCAGGCTGCTCATGGTTTATGGAAGGAAGCGTGAATGCAAATCTGCTTTTATCTTGTGGATGCAAGGGAATAGAGAAAAAACAGTCTTTAATGTCCAAGATAATTAGACTCCAATGTTTAGGCAAAGCTGAGAGAAGGGGCAGTCCTCTCTGAACAGGCCCCATAAGCTGCATCTGGGCATTAATTGCTCTAAGGTCATGCAACAGTCTCCATTTACCAGACCTTTTCTTAATCACAAAAATAGGGGTATTCCAAGGAGGTTGAGAGGGTTCAAGATGCCCAAGAGTAAGCTGCTCTTGCACTAGATTATGGCCGCGAGCAACTTTTCAGAGGGTAAGGGCCACTGAGGCACCCACACTGGCTCCTCTGTATTCCAGGGTATGGGCAGAGGATCCCCAGCGGCGAGCGGCCCCTAAGAAAAACCCAGCCCTTCCCAAGGCGGGGCATGCGGAGGTGGGCGGTACCGCTCACAACCTGCCGCTTCCTGAAAAACCGGTTCCTCTTTCTTTTTTAGTTTCTCATCTGACTTTGGGCTATTTTTGCAGTCTGGCTCAGAGTCAGCAGTGTCAGATAAGTGAAGATTGTCAAAATTTGGTAAAGGGTCACAATCAGGCAGGTCGGGCAGCGCTTTCCCTCCCTGCATTCCCTTTTCAAGCGCTTTACACTTCCTTTTTTGAGCTCTATATTCCTTTTTTCCACCTTTTACTGCGGTCCTTCCCTTACTGCTTCTCTCTGAGCTTGCTTCTTGCAAGTCACTCAGTGCACTTTGGCTAGCTGCTACGCGCGGGCCTGAAGTCTCATCATGCAGGCACTCCATAATTAGGTTGTGAACAAGGAGAGTGCCTGGCTTTAAAAGTCCTGCGCCACGAAGGTCCCGTCCTAACTTCCCCCAAGAGGGAATAGTCAAAGAACCCGAGTGGAGGAACCAAGGAGCTACACGGTCCACCTCCTTCAAAAATTTTATGAGGGTCCTTTCCTCACAGTGCACTCCTTGTGATGCTAAGAGGTTCTTAATAGGCCACAAAAAGCGCCGCAGCGGAATATTACCCATTTTTTGGAAGCAGGGGAGTTTTGGCCGTCCCACACGTCAGTTCTGAACTCACCTCTGTCCAGGTCGTCTCCGCTGGTGCTTCAAAGTTGTTTCGGTTCCTGGGTTTCGGCACCACTTGTCGCGCCCGCCTCGCCAGCAAGGAAGATGCGGCAACCGGAGTTCTTCTGACAGTGCTTTAATGGGGTTCCCTTTAGACTTACATGATGCGGAAGACCCAGCCCGGCAGCGCACAGGCCGCTATATACCCCAGAAGCACAACCCCTAAGCTGCCATAGGCCGCTCAACTGTCAAGCCACCAAAGCATTAGTCCATATCAGGACCCTTTGTTTGCATTCTCGCGCCACAGGGCAACCGACAATTGTGCGTGCGCTGAACTTGTTAGCTGCTCTAGGCAAAGCCGGAAACAGGCGCCAACTTGTAATGGCGTTGACACCGCGCCCCACAAACTAGATATAAAACCATCCGCATATAGCTAACTAATCTTCGACAAAGCAGACAAAAACATACACTGGGGAAAAGAATCCTTATTCAATAAATGGTGCTGGAAAAACTGGATAGCCACATGTAGAAGACTGAAACAAGACCCACACATTTCACCTCTCACAAAAATCAACTCACGTTGGGTAACAGACTTGAACCTTAGGTGTGAAACTATTAGAATTCTAGAGGAAAACATTGGAAATACTCTTCTAAACATTGGCCTAGGCAAAGAATTTATGAAGAAGACCCCAAAGCCAATCACAACAGCAACAAAAATAAATAAATGGGACCTGATCAAATTAAAAAGCTTCTACACAGCCAAAGAAACTGTCAAGAGAGCAAACAGACAACCCACAGAATCAGAGAAAGTTTTCTCAAGCTACAGGGCTGATAATTAGAATCTATTTAGAACTCAGGAAAATCAGCAAGGTAAAATCAAACAACCCTGTCAAAAAGTGGGCAAAGGACATGAACAGAAATTTTTCAAAAGAAGACAGAATAATTGCCAACAAACATATAAAAAAAATGTTCAATATTTCTAATCATCAGGGAGATGCAATCAAAAGTGTAATGAGATATTTCTTATCTCTAGTAAGAATGGCCTTTATCAAAAGGTCCCCAAACAATAAATGTTGGCGTGGATGCGAAGAGATAGGAACAATCCTACACTGTTGGTGAGACTGTAAACTAGTTCAACCTCTATGGAAAACAATATGGAGATACCTTAAAGCCATACAAGTAGATCTACGATTTTATCCAGCAATTCCACTACTGGGCATCTACCCAAAAGTTCAAATGACACTCTACAAAAAAGACACCTGCACTCTAATGTTTATAGCAGCACAATTCACAATTGCAAAGTTGTGGAAACAACTCAAGTGCCCCTCAATATATGAGTGGATTAATAAAATGTGATATATGTATACCATGGAGTACTATTCAGTTCTAAGAAACAATGGTGATATAGCACCTCTTGTATTTTCCTGGATACAGCTGGAACCCATTCTACTAAGTGAAGTATCTTAAGAATGGAAAAACAAGCACCACAAGTACTCACCAACAAATTGGTATTAACGGATCAACACCTAGGTGGACATATAGGAATAACATTTATTGGGTGTCGGGCAGGTGGGAGGGGGGAGCAGGGGATGGGTATATACAAACATAATGAGTGAGATGTGCAATGTTTGGGGGATGGTCACACTTGAAGTTCTGACTCGAGGGGAGAGGGGAGGCATGGGCAATATACGTAACCTTAACATCTGTACACTCATAATATGCTGAAATAAAAATAACTAAATAAATAAATAATAAAAAGGAACTTCGTCCTACAAGAAAGAAAGAAGAAAGAAAGAAAGAAAGAAAGAAAGAAAGAAAGAAAGAAAGAAAGAAAGAAAGAAAGAAAGACGGAAGGAAGGAAGGAAGGAAGGAAGGAAGGAAGGAAGGAAGGAAGGAAGGAAGGAAGGAAGGAAAGAAAGAAAGAAAGAAAGAAAGAAAGAAAGAAAGAAAGAAAGAAAGAAAGAAGAAAGAAAGAAAGAAAGAAAGAAAGAAAGAAAGAAAGAAAGAAAGAAAGAAAGAAAGAAAGAAAGAAAGAAAGAACGAACAACTGCACAAATACTATGGGCCAGGTACTGCCCTGGGCACCCGGGTTAAAGCAGTAAGCAGAACAAGTCAAAACCCATTCTCTCATGGCGCTTACAGAGTAATGGGTCATCACTGTGTGCTTCCTAAACATATACTGCAACATGTCAGGCAATTGTATACTTGTTTTTAGCAAAATAAAATAGTAATAACATCATTAAAAATAAATAAATAATAAAAAATAAATATCCAAATAATACTCAAATGTCTCCAACTGGTTCATTTAAAAAGAATTTTCTTTTTTAGTTGATTTGAGACAGATTCCAAAATAAAATTCATATATTGCAATTATTTAATGTCTCTCATATCTTTTTAAGTAATGGATTTCTTCTCCATCTCTTTCCTTTGCAGGGGGAGAAGGATTCCTTGAAATTTACATGTTGAAGAAGCTAAGTAGTTTGTTCTGTATAGTTTCCCACTGTTTGGGTTTTGTTGTGTAGGCCCCTGTTATGTGCTTTAATAATATGTTCCTTTGTCCCTTATATTTCCTATGAAATCAGGGCTAGAAGGTTTATCAGATTTTTGTTCAATTTTTGGCACAAGTTCTTCATACATGGAGTATATGCTTCTATCAGAGGATTTTAATGGCCTGTTGGTTTTGTCATGCTAGCAGTCTTTTGTGATCAGGGCCCAGATCTGTTGTTTTATTCATTCCAAAAGGGTAATTTTCTAATACTTCTTCTTCATTCATTCTTTTTTCTTTCACTAACTTGAATATTTCAGTAAAAGACACTCTTCCTCATCAAAATTATTTGATTACCTAGAGGTCTGGTTTATATAAGAAAGGATAAATGTTTGATTTTTAAAATGATGAGTTGATCCCTAGCATTCTCTATCAGTGACTATCTGAGTCAGTTTTATGCAGCTATAACAGAATACCATGGACTAGGTAATTTATAATTAACAGAAAGTTATTTGTCTCATGGTCTACAAGCTGGGAAGTCCAAGAGCAGGGCACCAGCATCCTGTGAGTATTTCTGTGCTGTGCCATCCTGTGTTGGAAAGCAGAAGAGAAAGACAGGGCCAGAGCACACACGGCCAAACTCAATTTTCTAACAGTCACTCTAACAATAATAAACCCATTCCCATGATGATGGCATTAGTCCATTCATAAGGGCAGAGACCTCAGGAGCTAATCACCTCTCAAAGGTCCCTCCTCTCAACCCTGCTGCCTTGGGGATAGTTCCAACATATGAATTTTCGGAGACACATTCAAACCATAGTAGTACCGTTGACAATATTTTCACTTCTGAATTTTTTTTTTTTTTTTTTTTTTTTTTTGAGACAGAGTCTCACTTTGTTGCCCAGGCTAGAGTGAGTGCCGTGGCGTCAGCCTAGCTCACAGCAACCTCAAACTCCTGGGCTCAGGCGATCCTCCTGTCTCAGCCTTCCAAGTAGCTGGGACTACAGGCATGCGCCACCATGCCCAACTAATTTTTTGTATATATATTTTTAGTTGTCCAATTAATTTCTTTCTATTTTTAGTAGAGACGGGGTCTTGCTCAGGCTGGTTTTGAACTCCTGACCTCGAGCAATCCGCCCTCCTCGGCCTCCCAGAGTGCTAGGATTACAGGCGTGAGCCACCACACCCGGCCCTGAATTATTTTTAAATTGTGTATTTAAGCATATTTGAAATGTTCTTTTTCATTGTAGTTATTATCCTTATTGATGACCAAATTGTCACATTGTTCACCAGAGGGTCCTCTTAAAGTGGACCGTTGAGTCCTGTGGGTACATTGTTGGTAGTCCTTGATAGTTTCTGTGTTCTGTAGTATGATGAGATGTTACAGCTTCATCCTGAACATTTTCTACCCCAGATTTGCCATTTCTCTGAGGAGTCCTGGTTCCTTCAGGAAAGAAATGGTGCTAACAGATCAGGACCTCGACCTCAAGTTTGCTGGTTGCTATTGGGTTGGCCCTTGTTTCCAGGACATTTTAGTGAACCCAGCTCAAAATATGTTATTATTTTGTTGTTGTTTTAAGGTAAGATACATCATGAACTCAGATTTATATTTCTGCCTCAAATTTAGGACTGTAAGATTTTTAACTTAGCCTCATTTGTGTTACATCTTTTGACCAATAATACAACGTAACTACTCATTTACTTCATCCACACAATATACATTCAACAATCTTAAAATAATAATTCCAACACTATCACCTACAGTTTGATTACTGAAAACAGTGAATAATTTTTCAATTCTATTTTCTGTAGCATATCTTCCACTAGGGAAATATGGTCACGGCAGTATGCTTTAAAGTCACTTGAAATTACTTCTTCCTGAATGGTGGGCCACAAACTCAATATTCTAATGTCAATTTATTTTATTTTACTTTTCTTTCTAGAATTTTATATTTAACTTTTTTATAATTATGTGAATACTTACATGATTTCCAAAATCAAAATAGTCTATTTTGAGAAACATAAGATTCTACTTTTGTTCTATCTACCACATACACACATAAACACACACACATATACATTTGTATACTGAAGAAGCTCAGGGAATTTTACCCCATAATATGACTGCTTGGTATAAAGAGTGTTTTGAATTAAAGGCCTTCTCTCCTCTTTGGCCATAGCATCCTTGAAGGGAAGAGACCAGGTTGTATATATTTCTGTGTCTCCAGTGCCATATAATGCCCAGCACATTGAAAATACTGCAAACATGTCGTCTGGATGAATGAAATGAATGTATCATGCATGCCTTCTTTGCTTCTTTGTTTCTTTATCCAAAGCATTATATCATTGATTTATTTTTAACTTGTGGTCAACTTAAATGTCTTGTTTTTTTCCTACTATATTATTTAGACATACTACATTGCTACACACTCACCATAAAATTTCAGTCTGTTTGGTCATTTTAGTTAAAATTTGATTTTTGTAGATTCTACCCAACCACCTGCCATGGCCATATAACCAATTACATTATAAAACTAACAATATTTTTGAAAACACATGAATGATGAGGCATTCTCATAAAAAATTATAAACAGGTGATTATGCATCAAGCAAGTAAAAACTGGACTCAAAATTAATTTTTACAGTATATAAGCTTGGCTTTCCATTTTAAATAACTGTTCCTTCACTATCCTTTTCACACCATCAGAAAAAACAGTGTGGAAAGGAGAGGCAGGGGAGGGCAGAGGAGAAGAAAAGGTTGCTACAGTCAGTAATGATACCTGGACGTGTGCCCACACACATGTCACATAGAAGAGCACAGTCCCCAACTATATATGACAACAGAGAAAAGAAATGTTAAGTAGTGGCTTCCAACTACCCCCAATATCTTCTGAATCTAAAAATTCCATTAACGCAACATTTGGTGAATTGCTACTATTTTCCAATCTCTGATAAATTTGATTTTACAACAAATCTACAGCATCATCACCATTTTTGCCCCATTCTGTAAAGAAAACTGAGGTGTGGAGATGCTGTATTGTGGCATCTCATCGAATCTAAGTCAACTTTGATTGTAAGACTTGCCGTTATTTTATGTTTTGCTAAGAAATAAATAAAAATGGGAAGGGGATGGAGCAAGATGGCTGAATAGAAACCTCCAGCAATCGTCCCTCCACATTAATTCAACAACTATCCACCTAAGTAAGCACCTTCAGAAGAACCAAAAATCAGGTGAGCAATCATACTACCTCGTTTTAACATTATATCAAGGGAAGAGGCGCTGGAGTGGGCAGCAAAGACAGCCTTGCATGGCCTCCGCCACCCCTCCTCTATGGACCTGCAGTGCCTCACCAGCTCCCCAAGTGGAGAGAGAATCTGTGTGCTGGGGACGGGGATTGTGGGGAGAGTGAAGTGATTGTGGAACTTTGCCATTGAAACTCAGGGGACACAGCACAGGGCAGAATTCTGCCAGGGCCTACATGGATGGAGCATTTAGGCTAGCCTAGCCAGAGGGAAATCTTCTGCCCCGAAACATGAGTTCCTGCTAGCCCTACCACCAGCTGACAAAAAGTAGCCTGGATCCTGGACTAAATTCATAAACTGATCAGGCCACACAGAAGCTGATGTCCTTGGGCAACTCTTGCAGCTTTGCTGGCTAGGAGCCAGTGGACCTGGGGTGCACATGACCCAGTGAGACATCAGCAGCTGTGGCCAAGTCTGTGTTACCCCTCCCCCAACTCCAGGCAGCGCAGTGCACAAAGAGTCTTCTTCCACTTGAGGAAAGGAAAGGGAAGAGTTCAAAGGACTTTTTTTTTTTTTTTTTTTTTGCAATTTGAATACCAACTCAGCCACAGTAAAGTACCAAGCGCACTCCTGAAGCCCCTGAGTCCAGGCCTTAGTTCCTAGACAGCATTTCTGGACCTACCCTGGGCCAGAAAGAAACATGCTGTCCTAAAGGGAAAGATACAGTCCTGGCAGGATTCACCACCTGCTGACTACAGAGCCCTTGGACTTTGAATAAACATCATAGGTAGCCAAGCAACAGTCACTACTGGCTTTGGGTGAGACTGGATGGGCTTCAGGTGTGACCTGGTGCTGATGGCCAGGAGGGAGTGCCCATCTCAACCCTCCTTCAACTCCAGCAGCCCAGCACAGGGGAGAGAAGGGAGACAGTAATTCAGAGAATTCTTTTATATCTTACCCAAGTCCACCAAGGTGGTATCACCAGGAATCTTCAAGAGTCACAGCATTATTGGGCTCAGGGCACCCCCAATGCTGATACCACTTCAGTGACCAAAGATTTAGATCACAACACTCAATTCCCTTTGAATATCTGGAAAGCCTTCTCAAGGAGGATGGGCTCAAACAAGCCCAGACTGTGAAGATTTAAATAAATACCTAACTCTTCAATGCCCAGACATCGATGAATATCCATAAACATCAAGAACATCCAGGAAAACATGACCTCACCAAACAAACTAAATAAGTTACCAGTGACCAATCATGGAATGATGCACATATTTGACCTTTCAGGCAAGGAATTCAAGTACTAACCAGGCCCAAACCTTCTTAGCTTCTGAGATCAAAAGAGATTGGGCATGTTCTGGATGGTAGGTGAGGCAAAGGCAATAAATGTAAACATTTGTACCTAAACATTTGTACCCCCATAATATGATGAAATTAAAAAATAAAAAAACAGCTGTCCTGAAGAAGCTCAATGAACTTCAAGACAACACAGAGAAGGAATACAGAAGCCTATCAGAGAAATTTAACAAAGAGATAGAAATAAAAAAAAAAAAATCAAGCAGAAATTCTGGAGCTTAAGAATTCAAATGACAAAGGGAGAAATACATCAACTCAACAGCAAAATTGACTAAGCAGAAGAATTATCGAGCTTGAAGACCAGCTATTTGAAAATACAGTTAGAAGAGAAAAAAGAAAAAAGAGTAAAAAGGAATGAAGCATGCTTACAAGATCTAGAAAATAGCCTCAAAAGGGCAAATCTAAGGGTTGTTGACCTTAAAGAGGATGTAGAGAGAGACTGCACTAGAAAATTTATTCAAAGAAATAATAACTGAGAACTTTCTAAACCTAGAGAAAGATATCAATATTCAAGTACATAAAGGTCACAGAACTCCAAACAGATTTAACCCAAAGAAGACTACCTAAAGGCATTTAATAATCAAGTTCCCAAAGGTCACAGATAAAGAAAAAGTCTTAAGAGAAGCAAGAAAAAAGAAAAAGATAATATATAAAGGAAGGCTAATACATCCAGCAACAGACTTTGTAGTGGAAACCTTCAAATAACCTTAAGAAAACTTCAAATAAATAACCTAACAATGCATCTCAAAGAACTAGAAAAATAAGAGCAAATCAAATCCAAAATTAGTAGAAGAAAAGAGTATTAATAATAAAGATAAGAACAGAAATAAATAAAATTGAAACCAAAAAAAGATACAAAAGATCAATGAAATGAAAATTTAATTTTCTGAAAAGGTAAACAATATTGACACACCTTTAGCCAGACTACCTAATAAAAAAAGAAAAAAGACCCTAATGAATAAAATCAGAGATGAAAAAGTAGACATTACAACTGATACTGAAGATATCTAAAGGATCGTTAGAGACTACTATGAGCAACCATACGCCAATAAATTGGAAAACCTAGAAGAAATAGAAAAATTCCTAGACACATAAAACCTACCAATATTAAACCAAGAAGAAATCTAAAAACTGAATAAACCAATAACAAATAATGAGATAGACACAGTAATAAAAAGTCTCTGATCAAAGAAAAGCCCAGGACTTGATGGCCTCATTGCTGAATTCTATTGAACATTCAAAGAAGAACTAATACCAACCCTGCTTAAACTATTCCAAAAAATCAAGGAGGAGGGAATACTCCCAAACTCATTCTAGGAGGTATGTATTACCCTAATGGCAAAACCAGACAAAGACACAACTAAAAAAGAAAACTATAGGCCAATATCTCTGATGAACATCAATGTAAAAATCCTCAAGAAAATATTACCAAACCAAATTCAACAACATATTAAAAAGATTATTCATCATGATGAAGTAGGATTCATCACAGGGATATGAGGATGGTTCAACATACACAAATCAAACAACAAGATACATCATATCAATGGAACAAAGGACAAAACCATATAATCATTTCAATTGATGCTGAAATAGTATTCAGTAAAATTCAACATGACTTCATGATAAAAACTCTCAAACAACAGGGTATAGAAGGAACTTACTTCCATATGATAAAAGTCATATATGACAAACCCACAACTAGTATCATAATGATATTCACTGTTATTCGATGTAATACTAGAAGTTTTAGCTACAACAGTCAAACAAGAGAATGAAATAAAGGGAATCCAAATGGAAAGGAAGAAGTCAAAGTATCCTTGTTTGCAAATGATATAATCTTATCTCTAAAGAAACGTAAAGAATCCACAAAAGAACTATCAGAATTGATAAACAAATTCTGCAAAGTTGCAAGATACAAAATTAACATATAAAAATCTGTAGCATATCTATACGCCAACAGTAAACAATCTGAAAAAGAAACCAAGAAAGTAATTCCTTTTACAATAGCTACAAATAAAATAAAATCCCTAAGAATAAACTTAACCAAAGAAGTGAAAGATATCTCTAATGAAAACTATAAAACAATGATGAAAGAAATTGAAGAGGACACAAAGAAATGGCAAGGCATTCCATGCTCATGTATCAGAAAAATCAATATTGTTAAAATGTCCATACTACCCAAAGCAATCTACAGATTCAGTGCAATCCCCCTGAAAATACTAATGAGATTCTTCACAAAAATAGGGGAAAAAATCCTAAAATTTATATGGAACCACCAAAGATCCAGAATAGCCAAAGCCATCCTGAGCAAAAGGAACAAAACTACAGGACTCACATTACCTGACTTAAAGTTCATTACCTTAAATAAGTTCAACCCTTATTTAACTCTTACTCCAGGCCGTACTACAGAGATGTAATAACCAAAATAGCACATTGCTGACATAAAAACAGACACATAGACCAATGGAACAGAACAGAGAGCTTAGAAATAAATCCACATATCTATAGTGAGTTTATTTTCAACAAAAGTGCCATGAACATACAGTGGAGGAAGGATAGTCTCTTCAATAAATGGTGCTGGGTAAAATGGATATCCACATGCAGAAGAATGAAACTAGATACTTGTCTCTCACCAAATATAAAAATTAAACCAAAATTGATTAAATAATCAAATTAAGTTCTGAAACTATGAAAATACTAAAATAAAACATTGGGAAAATTCTTCAGGACATTGGTCTGGGCAAGAATTTCTTCAGTAATGCCCCCAAGCACAGGCAACCAAAGCAAAATTAGACAAATGGGATCAATTGAGCTTAAAAGCTTCTGCACAACAAAGGAAACAGTCAACAAAGAGACAACAAACAGGGGGTGGAGCAAGATGGCGGACGAATAACACCACCAGACAGAGTGTCTCTGCAGAAAAGACAGATTCTAGCAGAAATTAGAGGAAAGAAGCAAGAAGACGAGCATACAGCGGACCAGGGCCGGAAGGAGGGGTACCTGAGACCCCGGGAGACTCCACGGGAGGAGGCTGCGGAGGAGAACTGGAGGCTGAGACCACCGGAGCAGCCCGGAGACCAGCGGCAAGGGTAGGTGGATTTGCTGTTTCCCCTCCCCTGCATTTGGGACTGCTGGTGGGCTCCCCAGCGGGTGGAGAGACCTGCGGTCACCAGCCCAGAGACCTCCGCCGCCAGCCAGTGGTGAACCTGTAGCAGACGTGGCAACAGGTTCCCAACTTCCTCCGGGCACCTCCGTGTGCACAGACCCGAGCAGCACGGCAGGCGCCATATTGCCTCCTCCTCCCCTCCGCTGACCCTACCCACGGCTGCCCAGAGAGACAATACAGCCACCAGCCAGAGGCACCTCCAGGGAACAGGACCTTCCCTTTTGGGACCCTACAGCTGACTCAGCAAAACTCAGACTGTGAGCTCCCTACCCGCCCACCCTCCCAGGTGATGCTGGCACGGTGTTCCCAGGAGAACGGTGCCGACTCAGAGGCTGAGAGACATAGACCCAGCTTGGGCTTCCTGTGGGTGAATTAGGACCGGAAATCCTCTCCCTGGTGGGGATACAGTTTGAACTCTGGGACCTGGAGGTCGGACCTGCAGACCAGATCCCCTGCACCGAGGGCTAGCATTGCCCGGGGCACAGAAGGGTTATACGTGAACAGCCTACTGAGGTGTGTGTGCCTCCAGGGGCGGATCGGCGTCCTAGAGGGCAACCCTCCTCCCAGGAGGAGGCTGTGCGCCCAACCCAGGTGGTGTTCCTGTGCAAGGAACATCCCTGCCAGCATCACAGTCCGGGGAGGCCTGGTGGCTTGTGGTCTGGCCTGCTGGCAGAGGCCCAGGAGTAGCTGCGGAGTTGGGGAGGGTGGAAAGAAGCAAGGCCCACTCCAGACTGCAGGTCTCAGACAGCCCCACCCCCACACCCAGACTTTCTGGCTGAGCGGGACCATTCCAGCCCTGCCCTGACAGCTTTCCCTGGAAGCAGAGAACGGAACTTTGACCCCTGCTAACTGCCTGAGGGCAGGCTTACCCAACCCAGCTCCACCCAGAACAAGAGCTGATAACAGGACACAAAATCAACAGCATAGCCTGTTTCTCCAAGCAAACACCACCTACTGACAGGGACGGCATCTTGCACAGCCTTTCCACAGCACCCACTGACTCAATATACAGGGAGTGGTCCAATTTCACCCACAGACACCACCTAACGCCTCAGAAACTAAACAAGGTGTGTGAATACTCAAACAATAACTTAAGGAAAGAAACAACAACTGATTGACATGGGAAGAAATCAGCGAAAGAACTCAGGAAATATGAAGAAAAAAATGGAAAACACACCCCCAAAGAGGAGCACCAACCCCCTAGAAACAGACACCAACCAAAATCAGGCAACCAATATGACAGAAGAGGAATTTTGTATGTGGATCATAAGAACTCTCACCCAGCTGCAACAACAACTCAATAACCAACACAAAGAAACCACAAAAAGCCTCCAGGATATGGGAAAAGAAATCAACACAATGAAGAAAAGTGTAACCGAACTCCTGGAAATGAAGAATCAATTCAAGGAACTACAAAATACAGTGGAAATTCTCAAGAACAGGGTAGATCAAACAGAAGAAAGAATCTCAGAGCTTGAAGATAACACCCTCCAATTAAATAAATCAGTCACAGAAATAGAGCAGAGAAACAAGAGAAAAGAGCAAAGCCTACAAGAGCTGTGGGATTATGTGAAAAAACCTAATGTGAGGGTCATAGGCTTACCAGAAGGGGAAGAAGATAACACTCAAGGGTTGGACAAGCTGTTTGAAGATATAATAGAGGAAAATTTCCCAGGCCTTGCTCAAAATCTTGATATACAAGTTCAAGAAGCTCAGAGGACCCCTGGGAGATTCAATGCAAACAGGAAGACATCACGACATGCAGTCATCAGACTGACCAAAGTATCAACTAAAGAGGCCCTTCTAAGAGCTGTAAGACAAAAGAAGCAAGTAACATACAAGGGAAAGCCAATTCAAATAACATCAGACTTCTCTAATGAGACTTTACAAGCAAGGAGAGACTGGGGCCCCATTCTCACTCTTTTGAAACAAAACAATGCCCAGCCTAGAATATTATTCCCTGCAAAACTAAGCTTCATATATGAAGGAGAAATAAAAACATTCTCAGACAAGCAAAGGCTCAGAGAATTCACCAAGACAAGACCAGCCCTACAAGAAGTACTTAAAACAGCGTTATGCACAGAACATCATAATAATAACCCACGAATATAAAAACAACCAAAACCCAAAGATATTAAAGGCCAGACATTACAATGGCTCAAGACAGAAATCATAGCAACAACATCCAACCCAACAGAATGATCAGTAATCTACCTTACCTATCAGTTCTCTCAATAAATGTGAATGGCTTAAACTCTCCACTCAAGAGACATAGGCTGGCTGAATGGATAAGAAAATACAGGCCAAGTATATGCTGTCTTCAGGAAACACATCTAACCTGCAAGGATGCATATAGACTCAAAATAAAAGGGTGGAGATCAATATTCCAAGCAAATAGAAGCCAAAAGAAGGCTGGTGTGGCAGTTCTAATTTCAGATGATTTAGTTTTTAAACCAACGAAAGTAGTGAAAGACAAAGAGGGTCATTATATAATGGTGCAGGGCACAGTCCAACAAGAAGAGATAACAATTTTAAATATATATGCACCCAACTTAGGTGCACCCAGATTCATAAAGCAAACCTTACTGGAGCTAAGCAAATGGATTAATAGCAACTCCATAATCGCCGGAGATTTCAACACCCCACTGACGGCACGAGACAGATCCTCCAAACAGAAAATTAATAAAGAAATAATGGACTTAAACAAAACTCTAGAACAATTGGGTCTGACAGACATCTACAGAACATTCTACCCAAAATCCACTGAATATACGTTCTTCTCATCAGCTCACGGGACATTCTCTAAGATTGACCATATCCTAGGACACAAAGAAAATCTCAAGAAATTTAAAAAAATAGAAATCATACCATGTACCTTCTCAGATCACAGTGGAATAAAACTAGAAATCAACCCTAACAGAAACTCACATTTCTACACAAAGACGTGGAAATTAAACAACCTCCTACTAAATGATTACTTCGTAAATGAAGAAATCAAGACGGAAATAAAAAACTTCTATGAAGAAAACTACAATGGAGAGACAAGTTATCAACTCCTCTGGGACACAGCTAAAGCAGTTCTGAGAGGAAAGTTTATCTCCATAAATGCCTATAACCAAAAGTCAAGAAGATCACAAATAGACAATCTAATGAAACGACTCAAAGAGCTGGAAAAAGAAGAACAGACTATCCCCAAACCCAGCAGAAGAAGTGAAATCAACAAGATCAAATTAGAACTAAACGAAATTGAAAACAGGGAAGCTATTCAGGAGATTAATAAAACAAAAAGTTGGTTCTTTGAAAAAATAAACAAAATTGACACACCATTGGCTAAGCTAATGAAAAGCAGAAAAGAGAAATCTCTAATAAGCTCCATCAGGAACAAAAAAGGAGATATCACAACTGATCCCAAAGAGATACAAGATACAATTTATGAATACTACAAAAATCTTTATGCACACAAACTGGAAAATGTGGAGGAAATGGACAAATTTCTAGAAACACACAGCCTCCCTAGGCTCAACCAGGAAGAAATAGATTCCCTGAACAGACCAATCTCAACAGCTGAAATAGAAACAGCAATTAAAAATCTCCCTAAAAAGAAAAGTCCCGGTCCAGATGGCTTCACACCCGAATTTTACCACACTTACAAAGAAGAACTAGTACCTATCTTGCAGAAACTATTCCACAACATCGAGAAGAACGGAAACCTCCCTGACACCTTTTATGAAGCGAATATTACTCTGATACCAAAACCAGGAAAGGATGCAACAAAAAAAGAAAACTACAGACCAATATCCCTAATGAACATAGATGCAAAAATTTTCAGCAAAATCTTAGCTAACCGAATCCAGACACTTATCAAAAAAATAATCCACTACGACCAAGTGGGCTTCATCACAGGGATGCAGGGATGGTTCAACATACATAAATCTATAAATGCAATTCACCACATAAACAGAAGCAAAAACAAAGACCACATGATTCTTTCAATAGATGCAGAAAAAGCTTTTGACAAAATTCAACACCCTTTCATGATACGAACACTTAAGAAAATAGGCATAGAAGGGACATACCTAAAAATGATACAAGCCATATATGACAGACCCATAGCCAACATCATACTGAATGGGGAAAAATTGAAATCATTCCCACTTAGAACTGGAACCAGACAAGGCTGCCCACTATCTCCACTTCTGTTCAACATAGTGCTGGAAGTCTTTGCTACAGCAATCAGACAGGAAAATGGAATCAAAGGTATCCAAATAGGGGCAGAAGAGATCAAACTTTCACTGTTTGCTGATGATATGATATTGTATCTAGAAAACCCCAAGGATTCAATCAAGAAACTCCTGGAACTGATCAATGAGTTTAGTAAAGTCTCAGGATACAAAATCAATACACAGAAATCAGAGGCATTCATATACGCCAACAACAATCTAATTGAGAACCAAATCAAAGACTCAATTCCCTTCACAATAGCAACAAAGAAATTAAAGTACCTAGGAATATACTTAACCAAGGAGGTAAAAGACCTCTGCAGGGAGAACTATGAAACACTGAGGAAGGAAATAGCAGAGGATGTAAACAGATGGAAATCCATACCATGCTCGTGGATCGGCAGACTCAATATCATCAAAATGTCTATACTACCCAAACTGATCTACAGATTCAATGCAATACCCATTAAAATCCCATCAGCATTCTTCACAGATATAGAAAAAATAATTTTACGCTTCGTATGGAACCAAAGAAGACCCCGAATATCAAGAGCAATTCTAGGCAACAAAAACAAAATGGGAGGCATTAACATGCCAGATATCAAACTATACTACAAAGCTGTAGTAATTAAATCAATATGGTATTGGCACAAAAATAGGAATATTTACCAGTGGAACAGATGTGAGAATCCTGATATAAAACCATCCTCATATAGCCATCTAATCTTTGACAAAGCAGACAAAAACATACGCTGAGGAAAAGAATCCCTCTTCAACAAATGGTGCTGGGAAAACTGGATAGCCACCTGTTGAAGGCTAAACAGGACCCACACCTTTCACCTCTCACAAAAGCCAACTCACGCTGGATAACAGACTTAAACCTAAGGTATGAAACTATTAGAACTCTAGAGGAAAAAGTAGGAGACACTCTCCTAGACATCGGCCTGGGCAAAGAGTTTATGAAGAAGTCCCCAAAGGCAATCACAGCAGCAACAAAAATAAAGAAATGGGACATGATCAAACTACAAAGCTTCTGCACAGCCAAAGAAATAGTCATGAAAGTAAACAGACAACCTACAGAATGGGAGAAAATTTTTGCATCCTATGCATCCAATAAGGGACTGATAACTAGAATATACTTAGAACTCACGAAAATCAGGAAGAAAAAATCAAATAACCCCATTAAAAAGTGGGCAAAGGACTTGAACAGAAATTTTTCTAAAGAAGACAGAAGAATGGCCAACAAACATATGAAAAAATGCTCAACATCTCTAATCATCAGGGAAATGCAAATCAAAACCACAATGAGATATCACTTAACCCCAGTGAGAATGGCCTTTATCAAAAAATCTCCAAACAATAAATGCTGGCGTGGTTGCGGAGAGAGAGGAACACTCCTACACTGCTGGTGGGACTGCAAACTAGTTCAACCTCTGTGGAAAGCAATATGGAGATACCTTAAAGCGATACAAGTGAATCTACCATTTGATCTAGCAATCCCATTGCTGGGCATCTACCCAAATGATCCAATGACACTCTACAAAAAAGACACCTGCACTCGAATGTTTATAGCAGCACAATTCATAATTGCAAGGCTGTGGAAACAGCCCAAGTGCCCATCAATCCAAGAATGGATTAATAAAATGTGGTATATGTATACCATGGAGTACTATTCAGCTCTAAGAAACAATGGTGATATAGCACATCTTATATTTTCCTGGTTAGAGCTGGAACCCATACTACTAAGTGAAGTATCCCAAGAATGGAAAAACAAGCACCAGATATATTCTCCAGCAAACTGGTATTAACTGAGTAGCACCTAAGTGGACACATAGGTACTACAGTAATAGGGTATTGGGCAGGTGGGAGCGGGGAGGGGGGCGGGTATATACGTACATAGTGAGTGAGATGTGCACCATCTGGGGGATGGTCATGATGGAGACTCAGACTTTTGGGGGGAGGGGGGGCAATGGGCATTTATTGAAACCTTAAAATCTGTACCCCCATAATATGCCAAAATAAAAAAAAAAGAGAGAGACAACACACAGAATGGGAGAAAATATTTGCAAACTACCCATTTGATAAAGGACTAATAACTAGAATATGTAAGAAGCTCCAACAATTCAACAGGAAAAAATCAAATAGTCTCATTTTAAAAAATGGGATATCTGAATAGACATTTATCAAAAGAAGACTTACAAATGGCCAACAGATATATGAAAAAATGCTCAACATCATTAGTCATTAGAGAAATGCAAATCAATACTATAATGAGAAATCATCTCATCCCAGTTAAAATGGCTTGTATATAAAATACAGGCAATAATGAATGCTGGGGAGGGTGTGAGGAAAGGGGAACCCTCATACACTATTGGTGGGAATATAAATTGTGCAACCACTATGGAAAACACTATGGAGGTTCCTCAAAACACTAAAAGTAAAACTACCATATAACCCAGCAATCACACTGGGTCAAGGGAATTCAGTATATCAAAAAGATAATCTGCACTCCATGTTTATTGTGGCACTATTCACAGTAGCCAAGGTTTGGTCTCAACCTAAGTGTCCATCAACAAATGCACGGATAAAGAAATTGTGGCACATATACACAATAGGATATTGTATAGCCACAAAAAAAATAAATAAATAAATGAAATCCTACCATTTGCAACAACAAGGATGGAACTGAAGAACATTATGTTAAATGAAATAAGCCAAGTACAGAAAGACAAATTTCACACGTTCTCACTCATACATTGGAGCTAAATATTAAAAACAATTGATCTCATGGAGACAAAGAGTTGAATGATGGTTACCAGAAGGTGGGAATGGCAGTGGGGAGAGGGGGATAAAGTGGGGTTGGTTAATGGGTGTAAAAATACAGTTAGATAGTCAGATAAAATGAACAATGATAGCAAAATAAAGTGACTATAATCAACAATAAGTCAGGGTTTACTTTAAAATAACTGAAAGAGTAGAATTAGAATATTCCTGATACAAAGAAAAGACAAACACCTGAGGTGATGGATCCCTGACCTACTCTAATTGGATTAATTCACATTGTATGCCTGTATCAAAACATCACATGTATCCTATAAAGATATACAACTATTATGTATTCATAATAATTAAAAAATTTAAAAAAGAGTAAAAAAAAAAAAGAAAAGAAAAAATGCTGCACCTTAAACTACAACAGCATACAAAGATGGTTATAAAATGCATCTCAATTTCAGGCAAGCTAAGTATGTGTCTTCAAATAAATGAAATAAGATAAGTGGTAGAGGTGGGACTTGAACATGTGTCTGTCTGTCTTCTTGCTCAGCACAAATTCCCATGATGCCAAACTTAGATATGACATGTTTGCATCCAGGCAGGTTGATGTTGCATGCTGATAATTCCTAAGTCAAGGTGGCTTTGAAAGGAAAGTGATATTTCTGACCATCCATCACCCAGGTGAGAAAGATCCGGGTTTGCCTCCCTGGAGGTGATGAGCATTCCAGGACTAACAATTGAACAGCTGGAAAGAAAACAATGATTGCCTGACCAGCACACAAGAGAGACATTATTCTCCCTTCATTCTTCACAATATTACAGAGAGTTACATGCAATGGATCTTGCACCCAAAGGCCTAGACTCCAGGACTTGCCCAATAGTACAATGCATCAGGGGCAGCATCTAAACTAAAATGTGCAGTTTTTCGCTCCCAGGCATGTGCTGAGTCCACTTTGGCATTCTGCTTTCTCCACACAACTGTGATTCTTGCTGAATAATTGAAGCCCAGGCTTTGTCCATATCAGGGATATTACTGTTTGATTTTGTGATCCCAAAGGGACAGCTGCAAACAGCTGATGCCTGTGCTGGTACTGAAATTGCTACAGAATGTGGGAATTTTTCTAGTTTCCTGTTGGAAAAAATCACCAGGCATTGTACTGGGAAGTGGGGGCTCCTTAGAGATTTAAAAAAAAAAAAAATTCAAGAGTATATGGGTGGGAGGGATGAGAGGTTAATGAGATGCTTTTCTGCAAGGCAAATTTGCATGTGAGCAATAAATTGTAAAAAAAAAAAAAAATTAATTATAAATGGAATAACTCAACCCCTAAGGAACTGAGATAATGCAAAATAAGTTCCTGCTAATGGAAAGATGTGAATTTTAATACATACACCAAACCAGGGTAATACTGCCCACATGAATGGGATACAAAAAACATGCTCCGTTTCCCTTGCTCTACCCCAAGCAAAAGGGGAAAATAATCACAAAGGCCAAGTTACAAAAGACAACTTCTTCAAATACAAATCCACCAGATATGAACTCACAAATGAAGTCATCTGGCTATACAACCATCCTAAGAATAAGTCCTGTGATCTCAGCCTAACAGGTCCCCACGTGGGTCACAGAGCAGAGGGCAGTATCCTGTCCAATGGCAGAGTTTGTATTCTTTGCCATGTGTATCTGCAAACTCCCTCCCAAAATGTTTAGTAGTTATTTCTCACAGAAATATTATTGATCAAATATTTATAATTCTATTATGATATCCAAAAAAAAGTTGGAAACAGAGGCACAGAAAGATTCGATGACTTGCGTTAACAAAATACATACACTTGAATTCATCAACTTCCCCGGTTGAGGCAAAAGAACAAAAACAAACCATCTCTCCCTGTTTGGTGACAAAGAATGTGAGGGGAAAAGAGAATTCTGAAGTTTGCTTTTCAAACCTGAATTTATAAAAAGGCACAAACAGGGATGACTCCCAAACTGGGATGTGGCAACACCACTCACTCACATTCCCCTTTTATTCTCTCTGTAATCTCATGGCCATAAACGAAGTGCATAATTACATACAAACATTGCCTATCTAACATAAAAAAAGAAGCTCTAATTTGCCTTTAAAGAGATAGTAGCTACATGCAGTTAGTAAATGTGTGAATTAGTAAGAAATTCATTTGATGGAAGAAGCAAATGAAAACACAAGAATTCTTAAGATTCTGGAATGTTGTCTGAAGTTATATGCTTTTTGTGGAAGGAGGAGGCTTGAATTTGAAGCAAGGAGAGCTGGGTTCAAATCTTATCTTTCTCACTCCAGGCCATGTGAGGGCTGGTGCTGCTCCCATACCGTGCCTCAGCACTCTTCACTGGTGTGGCGGATTAAAACAATTCCACTGCCTGTTCCTGTTGAAAGAAAAAAGTTCAATGGTGAAAGGTTTTAACACAGCACCTGGTCTCAGTAAATGTGAGTTGAATATTAACCCCAAAAGAGATTTATTTTCCAGATAGCAAAAAGCATGGTTTGAGGGGAAGCTTTGAATAAGAGTCATTTATCTCAGAATATTGTCACAAAGAAAAAAATCCTCCTTATTTCCTGAAAGGTGAGGAATGAGTAACAGAGGGCAAAAATCACTTATTTCATTTTATTCAATTTTATTGTAATCTGGGTTTTTTTGTTTGTTTGTTTGTTTGTTTGGGGTTTTTTTGAGACATAGTCTAGCTTTGTTGCCCAGGCTAGAGTGAGTGCCGTGACATCAGCCTAGCTCACAGCAACCTCAAACTCCTGGGCTCAAGCAATCCTGCTGCTTCAGCCTCCCGAGTAGCTGGGACTACAGGCATACGCCACCATGCCCGGCTAATTTTTTCTATATATATTAGTTGGCCAATTAATTTCTTTCTATTTATAGTAGAGACGGGGTCTTGCTCTTGCTCAGGCTGGTTTCGAACTCTTGATCTTGAGCAATCCACCTGCCTTGGCCTCCCAGAGTGCTAGGATTACAGGCATGAGCCACCATGCCCGGCCTATTGTAATCTGTTTTTGATTTGGGTTGGGTTTGGGGTTTGTCTTTGAGAGTATGTGTGTGTTGCCTACTATATGTTAGATACGAAACAGGTATATGTTGAGTGGAAATAAAAGAGGGAGGAATTTGGCCAGGGACCTTGTCTTCCCTGGTGCATAGTGCAGTACTCCTCCCTTATTGGTAGTTTCACTTTCTGAGGTTTCAGTTACCCATGGTCCACCACAGTCCAGAAATATTAAATGGAAAATTCCAGAAATGAATGATTCATAAGTTTTACATTGTGTGCCATTCTGAGCAGCATGATGAAATCTCACACCATCCTGCCTGGGACATGAATCCTCCCTTGTCGAGGTACAAATCTCAGTCATCACATTGACTGTCACGGTATCTCTGTGCTTGTGTTCAAGGAACCCTTATGTAACTTAGTAACAGCCCCAAAGTGCAAGAGTAGCGACACTGGCAATTCAGATGCGCCAAGGGAAAGCTGGTAAATGCTTCCTGTAAGTAAAAAGGTGAAGGTTCTCAATGAGGAAAGAAAAAAAATAAATCGGATCCTGAGGTTGCTCAGATCTATGGCAAGAATGAATCTTCTATGAAATTGTGAAGAAAGGAAAAAATGCATACTAGTTTTGCTTTCACACCTCAGACTGCAAAAGTTATGGCCATAGTACATGATAAGTTATTATTAGTTAAGATGAAAAAGGCATTAAATTTGTGGGTGAGAGACATGAACAGAAACACGTTCCATTCGAGGGCAATCGCGCTCAGCACTATGTGAGGTTTCAGGCATCCACTTAGTACATGTCCCCCACAGATCATGGGCACTATTGTGCTCCCAGGACTTGTCACAATTCCATGTATATATCCCATTTTCAACGAATATTTGTTATATTACTGAACACTAGTTTTTAAAATAGGAATTTTTCAAGTTCATTTCCTATTACATTTTATATTTCCTCTCTACATTTCATTTTCACTACCAGTGCCCTCTCCGCTTCCAGTAGTTATGGCCTCTCTGTAGTAAAATAGAAAACCCAGACCCTGGTCTGACTTTTAGTATTTTAGAGAACTTTATTGTCTCGCCAATATCACGAGTACCGTCCATGATACAATATTTTGTCCAGTTGCTTCCCAATTTAGCTCTCACTTCTTTCCACCATAACAACCCACATCCCCAAGCTCCTGGTATCTTATGAAACCAGCTCTGTAGAAGTCTCCAGAACACATGAGTCCTCCCAGCCTCCGACCCAAGTCCACGATGTCAGTTTGCCTGTTTCCACGCCCAGCACCCACCTACACATTGAAAGAAAACAAGTGCATAAATAACATACATGCCAATAGCAAAGAGGAACAAAAGAGGCTATCAGAACTCCCCAAGCCCAAAGGGAATACCAAATGCCGCAGATGGGTTGTGCCTTCGTGAGCAAACAGCAGCTGCTAAACAGAAGCAATCACAGGCCACCATCAAATCACTGCCTCTTGCCATCTCCAGTTCCTCATCTGCAAATGGGGTTAATAAAACTACGTACCTCATAGAGTTGTTATAAGAATTTTTAAAAAGGTTTATATTTAAAACTTAGAACAAGGCACTTTGTAAGTACTATGAAATATATATTGGTTGTTTTTAAATGTTAGAGAAGGTATCTAATCAGTGAGAAGGTGATTTAAAAAAAATAAAGTACTTTTGCCCCATAAGCCACTATGTTCACCACTGCACATAAACAATTCCCATGGAATATAAATAAATATGAGATACAGTCACTGCCATGGTCTGAATGTTTGTGTTCCCCCAAATTCATATGTCGAAATCCTCACACACACCCCCAGGTGATGGTATTAGGAGGTAAGGCCTTTGGGAGGGGATTAGGTCATGAGTGGGATTCGTGCCCTTATAAAAGAGGGCTGAGAGAGAGCCCTGGCACCTTCCATCCTGTAAGGTTAGAATGCGAAGATGGCTACTTAGGAGGAACGTTTCCTCACCAGACAGGAGATCTTCCAGCACCTTCCTCTTGAACTTCTCAGCCTCTAGTCCTGTGAGAACTAGATTTCTATTGTTTATAAGCCACCCAGTCTATGGTACTTTGTTATATCTGCCTGTCATGATTTAAAGTGTCCCCCAAGAATTCATGTGTTGGAAACGTGGTCCCCAATGCAGCAGTGTTAAGAGGTGGAACCTTTGAGGAGTGCTTGAGTCATAAGGGGCCCCATTGATGGATTAATGGGTTGTTGAGGGTGTGGGTTAGGTAGCATGAGAGCAGGTCTGTTATAAAAGCCAGTTTGCAAACCCCTCCCCAAGTGTTGCCTTGTGCACCCTTGGGACTTTGCAGAGAGTCCCCATCAGGAAGAAGGCCCTCACCAGATGCAGCCCCTTGACTATATACTTCCCAGCCTCCATAACTGTAAGAAATAAATTTCTTTTCTTTATAAATTATCCAGTCTCAGGTATTCAATTATAGCAACAGAAAAAGAGCTAAGACACAGCCCAAATAAGCAAAGACAGTTACCCTGTGGCTACAGGAGAACAAGACAGAGACAGGGCCTATCCACGGCCATATTTGGAATGAGACAGAGACAATGATGCTAAACATGCCCCACTTTCGACTAAGGTGAGTAGCTTCCGCTTCTTTGCTAATGACCACTCTAATCCCACTTTAATCCTCCCGCCTCCTGGATAAAAAATTACGAAGATATCCAATCTACAAATTGACCCTGCTTCCTGACAGCACTCCACCCAAAACCAACCTTAGTTTCTTTAAACCCTTCTTAGAATCACCCAACACAAACCTAAATCCTGCAATCAGCCCCTCCCAAGTCCTTCTTCACAGGCGGCTTTGGGGCTCTCCAGTGAGCACGCTTGCTGCTGCAGCAAGCTGAATACACCTGGCTTTGTTTTGACGCTGTTCCTGGTATTCTTTGCCTGGTGGGCCATAAAACAATACCTCTAACAACAAGACCAGCAGCTGTCACTTCTTGAGCGTCCACTCTGTACCAGAGACCTCCTAAAGTACTTAATATCTGGCGTCCCCAATCCCTGGACCCTGACTGATACCGGTCCTGTTAGGCACCAGGCTGCACCCTGGCCATGGAAAAATTATCTCCCATGAAACTTGGCAGGGTGGGGGTGGGGGGGTGCATAGCAGGAGGTGAGCGGCAGGCAAGCAAAGCTTCGTCCATAATTACAGCCACTCCCCATCACTCACATCACCGCCTAAGCCTCCTCCCCCCAACTCCATCTGTGGAAAAACTGTCTTCCATGAAACTGGTGCTAAAAAGATTGGGGACTGCTGTGTTACATGTATTCACTTTTAATCTTCACAACAATCTGTGTCCCAGACGCAGAAAAGCAAAGCAACTGCTCTAGTGAGTAGAGAGGCCGGAGCTCAGACCCAGGCTGTCTGACCCAGGGCAGACATCTCGGTCAATGCATCCCGCTGCCTCCTGTCTAGAGGGCAGTTGCCCAGGGCAGGCTTACTATCCTCCGCCTCTTAAGCTGAAATTATTCCAGCTCATGTTTGTTGTCAAAGGGATAAGAAAGAGAAAAAGGAATGCCACCTATGCAAATGGAGTACAGTTTTCATTTTGCACCCGCATAAACTTGAAATGGGGGCCATTGGTTTGTAAATCTGAAGCTGAGAACAGCTTATCACTTGAGGAATCAGAATGGCACAGAGGGGCCGGTGAGATCCAGGAGACCCGGTTCAGTCCCGGCTGCAACCCTTCTAATAATGTGGACTTTAGGCAAGTCACTTAACCTCTCTGAAGCTTGTTTTCCTATTCTGTAAAATGGGCACAATAATGGCTACCTCCATGGGAGGCAGTAAAGTGCCTGGTACTAAAAAGCGTCAGACATATGAAAGCTGATTTTGCTACCATCACGAAGAGCAGTGGATCTCAGCCCCTCCAAAGAGCGCTGACAGTGGCTCACGCATCCTGAGAAATCATAAAAGGTCCAGATGTGTCCTTCTAATGTTTGCTAAGAGTCACAGAGGCCGTCAGAACCAGGGACAAGGACAGGGAAGAGAAAAAGGAGAAAGAAGCTGTTTAAAAATGAAGATCTTTGTTTGAGATCCTGTGCCTACTCATCCCAGAAGCCCACAGCACAGAGAAACAAAATAATAATGTCCGAGCTTCAGGACATTCTAATTTTTAGATACTGTAAGATCTCAGACCGGGGGAACTTCAGTTCACACCCCTCCCTGGACAACAACACATTTTCCTCTTCATGGTAATCCTGGAGTCTTCACAGACAGGCTTCTGAAAGAGAAGGGAAAATATTTATATGTACGTGTGTGTGTGTGTGTGTGTATGCACATCTATATATCAGAAAAGAAGCTATAATCACTACCAGTAAATGAACAATTCCCTGTATTTACTACAAACTTCTCTTTAACGAACTGCAACCTATTCATTAAATGAGAAGAAAAGAATATGAGGATGGAAAATGGGAAGGGGCAGTGAATGGGGGGAGGAGAGAGGGTAAAAGAAATCACTTTGCTTCTAACATAATGCAGTAAGATACAAATACAATCAAAGGGGTTAATCTAATCCCTTTGTGAAGCACTGAGTCAGAGAACAAGACAAAAACAAACCTGTGATCTGGAACTTCCCGAGCCCCCACTCAGGGGGATTAATGAGGAGTACACGGCTGTGAAATTACGTGCCCTCTGAGTCAGGAAAATGGTCCTACTGGTGCATGACCTTGAAATGAGGGGACGCAAACTTCACCTGATCCACAATTATGAAGCCCAAAGAGGAGGGGCTCCAGGAGAAGGGAGAGGACGGGTAAAAGAGGCTGTACAAATGTTCAGAATATGAAAACTCACAAATCCCAACCAACCCAAGGCTTGAAGGGGGATCGAAACACAGCATAAAATATTCAGAGGACTTTAAAAGGACGCTGGCATTTGTGCGAAGCATGAAGAGCCGAGCCTGTCCTCTTTATTTACATGAAGTAGATATTTTGTGGCTGTTGTTATGGACTTAGTGATGTTTGTCTCTGTTCAATTTTCCCTTTGCAATGAAAAATTGTTGCGAGATGATTTCTAGTCTTAGCTGCTTTACATGACAGTATTATCAAGGATTCATCAAGAGGCCATCTGTCGAATTTATGAAAAAAATATGCAAAAACAAAACAGATGAAAAGGAAAGAGCAAGACAGACTGGTCCAGGGGAAGATAGATGTGGCAGCATGTGCCTCCGTGTGAAAATTACAACATTTAAATACTGCAGAATAAATTACTGTGCCGAAAAATTAGTGGTGCTCTCCCACTTTAGACGCTACCCTTACCATAAGAACATAATGAAATATATCACATATCAAATCACCCTTTCCTCAGACTATTATTATATTCTAATGAAAAATTAGGAGAGGAGAGACACATAAACCTCAAATGGGAGGGATGAAAATGAGCCAGAGTGGATTTGCTCTAGCATTGAGCCGTGCGAGGCTTCTCCAAAATGCACAGTCCATATGGAAATAAGAGCTTCCCCCCCCCCATTTATTAGAAAGTCAATAAAATAAATTACAGATTGTGTGAAAAACCGAAATAATATATATTAAAATGACAACGAGGCTGGCCAAGCTTACACCCAAATTAGATGGGCTGTAAAAACAATGTATTTCACAAGGAAATAGGAAGGAGCAGAAAAAAGCATCAGAATACAGACAAATGGCCAGTGTTGTGGGTGTCACCCCCTGGAGGTGAGACATGGAATCACATGCACATACTCCTCACTGGTTCCTGAAGGAGGAAGGACCCTGGAAGGGACAACTCGGACAAATCTGAGCACTGTCCACAGTGACCCCTAACAAACCTAATAGCTCCCTCTGGAGTCTATTTCCTGCCCACAACCCTCAGAACAGTTTCCCCCACCCCTAGAGATCATCCTCATTTCCTTCCCTTTCGCACTTCCATCCTAGAGTTTGATCTATAGGAAAACTTCTTTTCCAGTGCCTTAAGATGTTTAACAGTGTGGCTAATAATGTATTAAAGCATCATGCACACATCATACTGTGTCACAATAATAGCTGACACCCACCTCTAGATTTTAAAAGAAGAGCAAAGTCCTGTCTCACCAAGAGCCAATGAGAATAATAAACCTATAATGCAAAACTGTAAACAAAGATTATTAGCTAGCGTTAATCTCAGTGCATTGATTAACTAGTTTAACCTTCGCACAAACCCTGTGGGAGAATTACTATTTCTCATTGTTCCCCACTTTACAGATGGAAAAGTGGAAGCTCAGAGAGATGTAAGTGCCCCACCCAAGATCACATAGCTAGTAAGTGGTGGGGCAGGGATTGGAACTCGGGCTGTCAGATTCAGAGCACAGGTTTTAACCCACCACACTGTAATACCACCCAGGAGAAAGGAAGCCCTGTGGTACCTCATTTATTTTGTTTGAAATATTACAAATTCTTCAACCAAAAAATATGAGAATAAAAACTATCTCTATGAAACTAGGTTGGGCTGTATCATCCCTCAGACAATTGCAAACCATAATCCTAAACAGCCCTGGCTCTCTCTCCTAGTTTATTCTCTTTCTGCTGAGTGAAGGATACATATTTAGAAGTGTTTACTTCCATCTGTTATGAGACTAAAGAAAACAGGGTAATAATAATAATAAAGACAAAGAATATTATGTCAACAAAAGATTGGTGAGGAGTGACACCCAAAAGTCTGGTTTAAGGGACCTACTTGGAAGAAAATTAGGTCTCCCCCAAAATGCTCTCCATTTTATTTTTCATACATGAAAATACTGAAATGCTTTAGACCTATGATATATCAGAGTTTGTAGAAATTTTATCAATACTATCAAAAGGTCTCTGATCTACATAGAACATCTAATTAAAGGTTTCACATCTGAACTAAGCATTGCGTGTATATACTAAAACCACATGGTTACAAGAGAACAAATAACACTATTTTGAAAGTGAAAAATAACTTCAGCAATCAAAATATGCAAATAACATCTTATGTAACGTACATAAAGCTGTATTATCTACATTGGTCCTTATAAGACATATAAGTCAAAATTTTCTTCTACTTTCAACACAAACAGAAAGTTGGCCAACATTAATTCAGTGCCTTCTTTTTGTTTCCAACTTTACTTTCACTTGTTGTGGAATTATGAATATCTCTAAATAAACACTGGAATATATCAGTTCAGGAAGTTGCTACTTTCAAGTCACCTGGTACTGATGGCAATGAGAGTGACCACTTCTCCTTCTGAAATTCACCCATCAGATGAGATAATGCATCCTCCCATGGAAGCATCTCAGCCACAGCAAGACCGGACGACTATCAATTGTTCCTTCCTCCCTCCTTTCATTCTCTCCTTCACGTTAACACGATAGACATTGAGGGCACCTTTTGAACACACAAAAATACGTTTTTAAAATTTTTATAAAATATTTTTTGAATTATAAGAACAATGAGATCACACTGATTGGTCATTTAATAAAACATCCGGCCTTTAATCCTAAATAAATTTATATCTAAAATGACCCCAAGACTGGGAACAAGGTTACAGATTGACCTTCTCACACATGCTGCTAACAAGTTCTTTGTCTGCATAGCTCAAAATGTCAGCGCTTATGTAAGTACCTTTGACTGAGCCAGAGCTTCCCAGGGTGTGAATTAGCCTGGGACACAGCACAACTACCTCCAGCTACCACAGTGGCAGCAGAGGAATAAAATGGACAGGCACACAAAGAACTCTCCTTACCTCCCGTATTTATGCAGACACTTTCTCACCCAATTCCCCAGTTCCACCAGACACAGACCATGCATACACATCCTCACAATCAAGGCGTGGAGTTGGACTCTGGCTACCTAGATCCCAGTACCTGGCATTTCTCTCCATCCAGGAATTCTTTGGGGACTGAAGATTTGATAGCTTTGTTTATAAGAGAGAGTTTGCTCATCGAATTGCAACCTGGCTCAACTTGCCTATCCTCAAAAGTATCTAGTACACATGAATGCGTGCAGGTAGGGTTATATCTACGTCACTCCACACAGTTATTACTAAATACTAGCTCTTCTTGTTCACTCCACACAGTTATTACTAAAATACGAGCTCTTCTTGTTCTTCCATTATTTCAGCTTTGCTTTACTTCTGTCTCCTCTTACTACTATTTAATTTCAGTCATTAGGTCAGAAATTCATATTTGGATAGGCTTCATTCAGATGCACCTTTGAAGCAGTCACCGATGATGTTTTCCTTTCCTGCAGTGCCCTTGCATTTCCATCCATCACCCATCTTCCTTGGTCTCCTTCTAAATTAAGCTCCGCCAGAAAACATTCTTTGACTTCCTTAATCCACAATGCTCATTATACCCTATTGTTGTACATTATTTTTTCCTCCAAGGACTCAAAGAACTATTTCTGTATCCCTTATATACAGAGGCTTATTCACATAAATGTTCAATATGTTTGTTGAATTTAAGCAAATTCTTGATTCATTATTTGTAGTTTACCTAAAATTCATTTAATAACATTTGTAACATACTCAATTTATAACACTTCTCCTATATGAATATAAAAGTAAGTCATTCAAGTAAGTCATATCCTTAAACTATGGCAGGGAACAATGTATAACATAATAGATATTTCAAACTTGATATGTCCTAAACAGAGCTCTTAATTTTTATACCCAGAAACTCTCTCTCTCCCATTATTCATTATCTCTAAAAAAATGTCACCCTCATTCACTCACCCAGTTTCTTAAGCCAAAAATCTTGCATCATCCTTGCCCCCACTCTCTCCCGTTGCTAACTCACTTTTGGCATTTACGAATGCCCCTGTTATACCACCATCCATAAAACGAGAAGGATGATATTTACTCCGCTTCAGTTTTGGCGAAGGCTGCAATGTCTCTTCTGCACGCACAGCTTTTCCCCAGAAAAGTTTACAAAATTGAAAAATAGATAATTATTGTAATGGTGAGGATGAAACAGAGGCTGAAGATACCTGTTGCCAAAATGTTTAAAGGTACCATATTTCACTTGGGGTATTTTTATAAAACATACCTCAGATTTTGAAGAATCAGGGTGAGGGCTCCTCTGATAATGCCTAGCAAATGTAGGTGTAATAAACCCTCACAGTTGTATGGGGCTGAGCATCCGCAGCCCTGTTCCTGTTAGCAGCAGGACCTTGTGTTCACAGCGCAGTTCACAATGGCCCTCGTGCTCAGGATGCCTTTGCCCCCTCGGCAGAGCACCATGGCACTGTCTTCCCCATTTCACAGATGGAGGTGCTGGCGAACCTGCCCACGGTTGCCTAGCGTGTCCCTGCTGGAATTCATCACACGACCTCACTCGCCTGATGCCTGGCACAGTGCACTCTGCTAGAACCTTTTCTAGGCAGTTCTCCCCACCAGGAAATCAGTCGCAGAGCCCAGATGTGTATGGGTATTTACACGTACACATACACACACACATGCGCTGCACAGGCATGCTCCCATACACACATGCCTGCACACGTACACAGGCATGCACTCACGGACATGCAACACAGAGTTACTTTCTTTTTTGGTTTTTTTTTTTTGAGACAGAGTCTTGCTTTGTTGCCCAGGCTAGCTTGAGTGCCGTGACATCAGCCTAGCTCACAGCAACCTCAAACGCCTGGGCTCAAGCAATCCTGCTGCCTCAGCCTCCCAAGTAGCTGGGACTACAGGCACGCACCGCCATGCCTGGCTAATTTTTTCTATATATATTAGTTGGCCAGTTAATTTCTTTTTTTTAATTTATAGTAGAGATGGGGTCTTGCTCTTGCTCAGGCTGGTTTCGAACTCATGACCTTGAGCAATCCGCCCGCCTTGGCCTCCCAGAGTGCGAGGAGCCACCGTGCCCAGCCAACACTGAGTTTCTTTATGGTAGCCAAAGATTCGGGCTGTTTCAGGGATTCCACAACCACCCCCAAGTTCGGTGCTTTGCCTGCCTTGCTCCCTTAGACTAGCGTGTTTCTGGAGAGGCTTGAAAGGAATCACCCGAGACCCCATTAATGCACATTGAATTAGTCACTGACCGCATGACACCGCCCCACAATGGAGTTGTGATAACCAAGGCCGGCCCTCCCCTTAGGGAGGAGAGACAGCTGAGCTCCGGGAAGCGGGTGTGAAGCCAGAGCCACGAGGTAAATGTCTCGAGTGGCAGTCCCAGCATCGGGTTGCGCCTGGGTCCATTTTGTTCATTTTGAAGCTACCGTCCTTTACAGAACAAATCTCTTCTGATCCGTGCCTGTTCAGCATGTGGAGAGGAGGCTGGGGAGAGTTGGTGTTATCTTAAATAACTGTTCCACCAAATAAACACTGTGCACACCCCTCAGCCTTATAGAAATGGAAAATAAATCATCACCAAAAAGCTTATTTTACAAACCCACAAATCATCAGAAATATAAATGCTTTCCTTTCTATTCCCATGTTTTAATAAAGACTCCCCCTTCTTTTTTTTTCTTCAGACTCACTCAATTACAATATCACTATCAGCTCACATTACAGGTCAGAGATACGGTGCTTAATGTATGAGGAGCCAGTTCTCCTCTCCTAATAGCCTGTCATTCCGGGGATTTGAATGTCAGAATACAGCCTGCCGCAGTAATGCTAGTCGGCAGCCCGATGATGAAAACTTTGGACAAATCATGAAGAACACTCCAGATCCACATCATCGGAAGGTTACCGGGGAGAGCCTTTCATTCCGCTTTGACCCCTTGATCTGACAAGTGACACCTACAAAATGAACAGCTCTCCAACTCAAATTGTTTAACTGTAGCCTGATCAGTTTTATTATCTTGCTAATCCAGATATCAGCCGTTTCATCAGAATGGAAGATATGCATATCATGAATTATTTTGACACGGGGACCTTTTAATTTTTGCCGGCAATATTTCACTGCCCCAATCAGGGCCCGCAGTCACCGATGCCACTCGCCTCCTGGGATGTCAGCGGACAGCGCGCTCCTGACAGCACCAAATCATCCGGGAGCTGTAACGAGCCGTTGCCGCGATTATTATTATCTCCTGTAGTCATGCATTTCATTACAGCGCCGGCAGCCGGGGGCTTGGGCTCCGAGGCAGTCTTCTTCAGGAATCTCTGCCATTTTATGGGCTTGCCAAGCTCTGGGGTATAATTTCCCTTTTCTTCCCCCTCGATAGACAAGGTGAGGTGAATTTCTAATAAAAACAAAACACCGGGTAGGCATGTGGGGAGCGCGAGCTCTGCACAGGACATTAAGCAGCGGTAAGGCAGCTGGGACGGCCCCCTGGAAGTGGAGGGAAGCAGCGGTTAACCAGCAGCATGGTTTGCTGCAGAGAGCAATAAAGAGTTCATCCTGGAGGAGGGAAAAGTGCTGCTTTCTAAATTGCAAAGTGCTAAGAATGCTTTCTTAAGGAAAACTCCCTTCTTCCCTTAGATATGTTTCTTAATTTCCCTTTCCCTTGCTAACCATTTTCTTCTGAATTTCCATTCTAAGAGGATCCTGCTCCACTCCGAGCCTGGACCACGTTGTCTGCATTTACCCAACTGTGCTGTGGCATCGTGCCGTAAGCTGCACGGAGGAGCCTCAGGAAGGGTCCTGTTACGATTATGCTAACGCTGCTGTAACCTTGTCCATCAGTTCATTACATAGCACTTTCTTCACAGGTATCCGTGGGACAAAGTTTTTTTCTAGTCTCACAAACAACTAATCCGTGTTTACCTCGGGGGCACTGAGGATCATATAATTTATTGTTTCCTTCTTTGCAATAGCTGCTAGAAACCTTAAAACTAAATTTGCTACCCCTCAAACAATTAAACATATTAATAGAACCACCTGTGATCCAGCAATTCCATTTCCGGGTGTATGCCCAAAAGGACTGAAAGCAGAGACTCAAACTGTTATTCGTCCACCCATGTTTCTAGCAGTATTATTCACAACAGCCGAAAGGGAGAAATAACCCAGTGTCCGGCAACAGATGAGTGGATGAACAAAAAAGTGGTATATAACACAAGTGAATGTTATTCAGTCTTAAAAAGGAGGGAAATTCTAATCTATGCTACAGTGTGGATGAAACTTGAGGAAATTATGCTGAGATAAGCCAGAGAAAAAAAGGCAAATATTGTATGATCTCATTTATATGGGGTACCTAGTCAGATACATGCGGACAAAAAGTAGAGCAGTGGTTGCCAGAGGCCAGGGCAGGAAGGGAAAGGAAGTTGTTGCTAATCAGTGCAGAGTGTCAGTATTGCAGGATGAAAAAAGTCCTAAAGATGGATGGTGCTGATGGTTGCACAACATTGTGAATACACTTAATGCCACTGAACTGTACACGTAAAAATGATTAAAATGGTAAATTTTCTGTTATATATGTTTTACCACAAAATTTGCAGCCAACCTCTAGCAAATGTAAAGGATCTCGTAGAAGTTATATTGCATACTGATCTCATTAGTGGCTTCATCAATTCTTCCTACCCTCACATTATCTTTGCTTTATTTTCCTTGCTGACTTTTTAAAAAATATTATCCTGTTGCCGTGTGTTAGTTTTTGTACAATGATCTTTTTCTCTGAACAAAAAAAGATTGCAAGATTAAAATATGCTCAGTCTAGCAAGAGAGAGCTGTTGGGTTATTGTGTTGCAGGGAGAGAGTAAATGAGAATGGACGATATGCATATCATGAATTATTTTGACACGGGGACCTTTTAATTTTTGCCATTTGTGCATTTTGTGCATTTTGCAATTTGTGCATTTCTGAAGCCCATTAGTGACATTGAGAAGAGATGGGAACTGTGTGAGAGGGAAGGCTGCTTCTCACTCCTCCTTGAGTTAAGGGGAGCACTCTTGGGTGCTCTCTGAGGCCCTCTCCCTCTGTCTTGGATCGACGTGCAGCATCGTCTCTCTCCCCGGCTCGAGGCCTGCCTCATGGGTGTGTGAGCTGTGCAGTCTCCCAGAGCTCCGCACTCAGAAGGGCCTCAGGCTTGCTTTAGTGCTCCGCTATCAAATATTAAAATTCTTAATAACTTTTAAATAAGGAGCCCCATATTTTCATTTTGCACAGGGCCTCACAAATCCCGTAGCTGGTCTTGCCTCCACTAAACAACGAGCATCTTGGGAGACAAGAGCCTGTTTTCTTTTTTATCAAATCCCTAGTCCCTACCCAGTGCCCGACAGGCGAATCCCTGGGAAATAGTCAATATAGAGACTAGAACTGTCTAAGCCCGTTATTTCACAGTCCCCAATGTTCCTTCTCTGTAATCACATATCAAACCCACTCCAGACAAAGCCTGAGAAAAACAGGAAGGGTAAGCCGAGGAGGGGACAGGGAGGCTCACGAATGCAACCAAGAATGAAGAGGACACTGCGTTCTTGGTCTTCTCTGGGTTGGGATCCACACCTGGAATTCACCAGTGACGTGAGGAACATGACACGTGTTACACCCCCAGCCCAAGCGGCCACAGCCTAGGTCCCAGCTGCACGAGGGAAGTACCCATGGGTGTACTCCGGGCAAATCAGTATTAACACTATTTTTAAAACTCTCCAGAGATGTGATTTCACATCTCCAGGTAACACAGCGTAGCCATCCCATCATTCTTCACGATTTCCCTGGGCAGCAAGACTGTCACGGCTCTCCACTTCAACCAGACAGAAATGCTGAGAGAGAGCAGAGCTGGACGAAAGCGTGAGAAGGGGAAGGAAGAAGGGAAGGAAGGAAGGTGGAAATGCCGTCGGCCAGAGGGAAAAGGGCCATTGTGAATCTCGGCTCATGGCTCACTTCAAGTTCAAAGCTGTTACAATATCAGACTTCCAGTGAAGATTGTCCAGAAGCTGAGGGCTTCCACATCATTGTTTTTTTATTTCCAAAAAAAAAAAAAAAAATCTAACAATATTTAAAGAAATGTCAACCAAAGAATGGCCATTTGGAGTCTTTGAAATTTGTCCATTAAGTTCTATTTTCATGAGGACCAGGGACCAGAGTAAATCAATGACATTAATTTAAGGCAGGAAAGGGGGAAGAAATAGAAAATCGGGTGTGGGGGGCGAGGAGGGGATTCGAGAGGAAATGTTGCCCAGGGCAGCATTTTCTAATTTGCAGACTTGCGCTCAGCCACCCCCCACCCACATGCTCACTCTGTTCCTAACAGCATCTTCATCAATTAAGATTCTATGAGACTGGCAGGCTCCAAGATCAACGGAACCATCCACATATTCACTATTCCACTGGCACAGCGAACAATTCCGAATATTAAAAGTAAAGCAACACATTCTGCCATGTCTTTTGTATACAGACAGCTGAAGCTGTGTGAAAGTTTGGCACCAAAAGGCCAAGTACCATATTTTCAGCCACCCACACGCCAAATCCTATAATAACTACAGACTCTAGATGTGAAAATTTTCAGACATTTGTAGCAAAGGAAAACTAATAGTCATGTTTCTTCATGTGCTTCCTTTCCTAACAGGGCAGTTTCTCAACTTTAAAACCTCCTCGATGTAAGCTAAGGAGAACAAAGGGTGCTGCGTAGATATTTTCACCAGATGTCAAATGGTGCTTATTTATTTAAACAGAAAACCCCACTTTGTACATTTGGTTCATTTAGTGGTATGTGCTCTGTAACAAGTATTTTTTATAAGTAAAAAGCTGCCACCAGTGTGCTTAAGTTACAATAGGGCTTCGGGAAAGTCTGTTAGCTGAGACTAAATATTGCTCTTTTTGCTTTTGGTTGAAATGTAAATTCCACTCCCATCCTTCCTCTATAATAGGAGAAACAATATAGCTAACATCATACCAGGGCTAGTAAGTAATCCTTCTTCTGTGGTCAAATCTAGAAGCAAAGATGTTCAGCCTCGCTGTTCTTTTGAAGGCAGATCTATAAGCTACAGAGTATTGCTTTTTTCAAAGGTAATGACAGAAAACGTATTAATTCCCTCCTGCATGAATAGCTGGGCTCCTGTGGCCTGAATGGGCCATAACAACCTAAAGGCTGAGAGTTGATATTGCCCACTCAGTAAGTGTAATAAAATGGTGAACCTGAAACTCCACTGTGCTTTCGCACAGAAGGAGAATGTTACATTGTTCTGTACAAGAAGGGCTTTGAGGTCTCTCATTCTGCTCAACGGAAAATGTGTTTTCAGGTCAGCTCTCTGTCAAAGAGTTCCTCCAACTGTCAGAAATGAGGTATTTGAAGCAAGGTAAGAGACAGTAGGACAGAGATGACAACTTGCTGAGATTAGAGAGACACAAAATGCATCAGAAATAAGCAAATACATGGGAATGTATTCTCAGATTCTCAAGCAATCAACTTCAGATTTTACAGAGCATAGTGCAAAGTGCCAACCCCCTTAAAAATGCAATAGATTAAAGAATGCATTTATGAGGAGACCTTTGAACAAGTAAAAGAGAATCTGGGTGTTCTCTGGTACTTTAAAAGCCCTAATAAAGCAACCTCCCAGTACAGAATGACCTTAGACATAAATGGGAATGGGAAGGGATTTACAAAAGGGTCAACATCATGTAGACAATTTGATAAAGGGAACCCTGGCTGAATTTGAACACAGACCATTCACTTAGTTATATTTGGTGAAAAGCTTTGACCAGTTCCTTGATGAGGAGAAATTTGCAACATTGTGTGCCATTTGTGATACACAGTACATAATTTTATCAATATAACTTTTCAGTAAAGTGTACATAATAGTCCTTATCCCATGTTGTGGTTCTTCCATACTTTTCTTTTTCATATCCAAGTTTAAACAATTCATTAAGCTTTATGTGATAGTTAGAAATCTAGAAGAAAAGGGGTCAAAATAATATTGTAGTGAAGATGTGGATATCTTTATTGATCAGATATCCATAGATGGATTTTCATGAAGTAGCACCTCTTACAGAATGCTAACTTAACTTGAATTCCTATCAATATGATGGTTTATGTTTCCTAAGAAAACCCACCACTACAAAACATCTGGCAATATGGATCATTTTTTAAATTCTTTTCAATAAATATCCGAGCTCACAAAAAAAATGTAAAGAAAAGTTCCAGGGGCCAAAAATAAAGAAGAAACTGAAAACTAGAGCAATGAGTCATCTTTGAACTTTTGACTATATTGAGAACATTGACTAGGCATCATAATTAAGTGCTTTGTGTTTTAATGGCCAAATAAGGACAGGAGACAAGGCTTTGGGCCTAAATGTGGGGCATTGAATAGGAGTCCCCCTATAAATCAGAGATTTTCAAAAACTACAATTTCAGAGAAGGGATAAGGTAGAAAAAAATCAATGCTCTAGCCTTTAATAATAATAAGATATCTTGTCAATTCCAGTCTGTATTCCAGGTTTAAAAACAAAACAAAATAAAAATTTGCTCTGATATTGGAGAACATGAAACTGTAGGTCTGTATCATAGTCCAGAAATTACTAGGTTGAGATTTCAACATAAAAAGTGGCACCTGACTTGTAACACACCCTAAGGCACTGAAAAGAACCAAATGCAAAACTTCCTTGAAAAGACATGTCTTCAATACAGTAAATCTAGACCACACAGGATTCCCATATAAAAATCCCAGTGAAAATGAGCTCTCAACATCCAAAATTACATGGAGAATGCATGGAGAAACAAGTAACGATAAGCAAAACTTATGAGAAACAAAAAAATAAAATAAAATTAGAACTCTAGGAATATCAAGAAATATAACTAATGAATACAAAGTATAAATAAATACTGAAGTTAAACATAAAATAAATGTAAAATCTTATCAAAAAAAGATAAAAGACAAAAATTCACCTTGTCTATCTTCTATAAGGAAGATTTTTTAAAAATATATATAAAACTTCAGATATAGTCATAAATAATTTAAAACTCAGAAGATATTTTAACAAGCAAGGAAGACATGGTTAAAGAGAGAGAGAACTAGGAGAAAAATAGAAAGGAAATAGGAGGGAGCTCAGAAAGAAAGTGAAAAGGGAAACATGAAAAGGGTTAGAAAAAATGGAAGGGGGAATGCTATGGGCCAACCTTTGGACTAGGAGTCTCTTGGGAAGAAAATAAAGAGATGCTGAGTGAGAATTTTCCAGAACTGAAAGATGCTGATTTTCAGATTTAGGAATACCAAAGGACCACAAAGAGAACAAAAGAAAGGAATTTACACCCACATATTTTCTAGATTTTGAAAGCAACCAGAGACTAGAGACAGATTCCCTATAAGAAATGACAAATTAGATTGGCAGGAAATTTCTCATCAACAACAACTGCTGCCAGAAGATAATGAAATAATAACTTTTTAAAGCCAAGAGAAAATAATTTTTAACCTATATATTTATACCCAGCTATCTTTCAAGAACTAAAACAAAGATATCCTAGACAAGCACACAGAGTTTCTCCTTAACAGATCAATATTTGCAAATTAAAGACATGCCTAAAGATGTATTCAGGAAGAAAAGAATTGAATCCAGAAGCAAGAAATGCATTGCAACAACACATGATAACCAAAATAATTGAAAAATATGTTGGAAAATTTAAGAAAACATTGCATAAAACAATCTGAATAATAATCATAACTAATTCTAGTAGCTAGAACTAAAAGTCACCACACTCATTGGAAAGGAGAAAGACATGGAGGATCCCACATGAGAAGATTTCATAGGTCAGGCCAGGAAATGGTGCACAGTACTTCCACTGACATGGAAATTGTTTAGAACTAAGTATGGATCTATCTGCAGGAGTGCCTAGAAAAAAGCAAGTACTCAGGATGAATTGGGAACAGGTTTGTTAATTGATAGCCAGACTCTGCCACATCCTGCCCTTTATTTTTCTAATAATCCTTTTTAAATAATAGCTTTATTGAAGAATAATTCATAGATTAAAAAATTCACCTTTTTGTGATTTAAAATTCACCTTTTTACGATTCAATGATTTTTAGTATTTCACAGAGTTGTGTGACCATCACCACTGTCTAATTTTAGAACATTTTCATCACCTCCAAAATAATACCTATACCTATTAGAATTTCCCTTTTCCCTCTACCCTCTGCCTCTAGCAATCACTAATCTATTTTCTGTCTCTATGGATTTGCCTATTTCAAACATTTCATATAATTACATATAAATTTAATTTAATTTAATACAATATGTGCCCTTTCTGTCTGGCTTTTTTCACTTACCATGATATTTTCAGGGTTCATCTATGTTGTCACATGTATCAGTACTTCATTTCTTTTCATGGCCAAATAATATTCCATTGAATGGATATATCATATTTGTGTGTTCATATATAAGTTAATGGACATTTGAGTTGTTTCTATGTTTTGACTATCATGAATAATGCTGCTATGAACATTCATGTACAAGTTTTTGTTTGAAAACTTGTTTTCTATTCTCTTTGGTATATACCTAGGAGTGGAATTGCTGGGTCATATGGTAACTAACTCTGTTTAATATTTTAAGGAACTGCCAAACTGTTTTCCAAAGTGGCTGCAATATTTTACATTACCAACAGCAGCATATGAAGTACCGATTTTTCAATGTCAACATTTTGCCAACATTTGTTATTGTCTGTCTTATTTTAGCCATCCTTGTGAGTGTGAAATAGCATCTCCTTATGGATTTGATTATCTTTTCTATAATGACTAATGATGTAAAGCATCTTTTCATGTGCTTACCAAACATTTCCATATCATCTTCAGATAAATGTCTATTCAAATTGTTTGCTTATTCTTAAATTGGATTTTTTGCCTTTTTATTGTTGATTTATAGGAGTTCTTTATATATTCTGGATATAAGTTCTCTATCAAATGTATTACTTTCGAATATTTTCTCCCATTTGTGGATTATCTTTTCATTTTTTAAATGATATCCTTTGAAGCATAATTTTTTTGTTTTTGAAGTCCAATTTATCTTTTTTCTCTTGCTGCGTGTGCTTTTAGTGTCATATCTAAGAAACCATTGACTAATCCAAGTTCACAAAGACTTACTTGTATGTCTTCTTCTAAGACTTCCATAGTTTCAGCTTTTATATTTAAGTCTATGATTCCTTTTGAGTCAATTTTTGTATTAGTATATGGTGTGAGGCAGGGGTCTAACAACCCTTTTACTCTTCAGGGGTCTAACAATATTTTACTCTTCTCCTCACACATAGAACATATTTACTGTCTCCTCAAGGGGGGGGCTAAAGTGAGTCCTACTTGATAACTATATTCATTTCTAATTTTAAGGCAACCTGTAGTCCTCTCAATCAAATGTTGCCATAGTTCCTCAAGGTCCAGTGACCTGTAAAAAGAACACAAGTTATCTATACTCACAACATGCAAAATGTAACAGCCGATTTGGGTCAGGATAACTGCAATAAAAACCTCATTTAGAGATGACCAGAATGAGTGGCACCCAGAAATCACTGGTCCTGAATTCCTGCTGGAGAGCCCATGTGAAAGTCTTAGACTCTGAGGTAAGTGGAGGAGAACGGAAGCCCCTTAATCAGGGAGCATTCTTTCCTGTGCTCTCAGAGAAATTCCCTTGGGAGTTATTTTCTTTGATCCCTGAACTCCTCCCTCTGAAAAGTTCTTCCGTGTTTATTGTTCTTCACAGATCTGAAGGGAGAATTGGGAAATATTCCCTGCTTGGAAGCTACACAGCTTTCACAATGAAGAATATGACTTTAATGGATAAAATGATAAGCCTTTACTGCAAGATGTTTTAAAAGAACTAAATAAATGTAGCATATTCATAAGCTAAAAAGCTTAACATAATATAGATGTCAAATCTTCCTAGATTGCCTAAATTGATATGTAGATTCAATGTAATCCCAATCAAAATCCCAATACAATTTTGTGTGCATGTGTATAAATGAAATTTGATAAGACAATTGTAAAATTTTTATGAAAGCTTAAAGGGCCAAAAAAACTCCTGAAAAATAACAATAAGGGAGGAGTATTTCCCTTACCAGATATCAAAACTTATAAAAAATATTAATAACATGTGGTTTTAATGAACATATATAAGGGATAAACAAAATTGATTAATAGAATAGAATAGAAAACCTACAAGAAAATATACATATATGGTTTAGAGCTGGTTTTGCAGATTAGTGGGGAATAGAACTTCAATAGATAGTTTTGAGATACTGGTTATTCATTCTGAAAAAACAAAAATAAATTGCTACTTTACACCATATCAAAAAGGATGGGGATGAATTTTAGGTAGATTAATCCAAATGTGAAAAGCAAGATGATAAAACTTTGTGGAAACCACTTAGGAGAATATCTTTAATATATGATGTAAGGAATTATTTCTTATGATACATAAAACACAATATATAATAAAAAGATTTATAACTTCAACTTCACTAAATTTAGTAACTTTTGTATTTAAAACTCCTGAATGTCAGTAAGTAAAAGCCAAACAATTCAATAGAAAAATAGGCAAAAGATTTGAAGAGGCGCATTATTATAGTAACGTGAATGGCCAATAAATACATAAAAAAGACGCTCAAACTCTTTAGATACGGGGCAATGCAAATTGAAACTATAATGAAATGCTATTTTATACTAACAGGACTGGCAAAAGTTTCTAAGTCTGATGATATCAAGTTAATGAGGATATGGGAGTTTGAATTAGTAACACTGCTCTGGAAAACACTTTGACATTGTCTAATAAAATTGAAGATGACTATATTCCATGACCTATAGATTCCTCTCCTATTTTTGTACCTTAGAAAAATTCTTGTACACAAATACAAGGATGTTCATGGAAGCAATATAATAGAAAAAACAAAAACCAAACAGAAGTAGAAGAAATCCAAAAAACCATCAAAAGTAGAATGAATAAATCAATTGTGATATACACAGTCATCCTTCAGCATCTGTTGAGGATTGGTTCCAGAACCTTCCCTGATGAATACCAAAATCTGCCAATGCTCAAGTCCCTTATATAAAATGGCACAGTACTTGCATATAACCTATGCACATCCTCCCGTGTACTTTAAATCTACAGTCCCCAAACCAGGGACCAGTCCCCAGACCAGTCTGAGACCTGTTAGGGACCCTCTGCAGAGCTCCACCACCCTTTATCCCCCTCAACTCTCATAACTGGAAAAATTGTCTTCCATGAAATTAGTCCCAGGTGCCAAAAAGGTTGGCGACCGCTGCTTTAAATCACCGTGTCTGTTGCTTATGCTACCTAATAGCACGCCTTCACATCACCTCATTGACGTGGATTCAACCACCCCTTGTGAGATCAAGTACTATCGATACTAGTACATCAGCATCATTCCTTATATTTGAAGTGTTTTATGATTTTAACCAGCATATATCTCTGTGTGCATTGCTCAATACTAATTTTGCCAGAAACACTGTGAATGTTCTGGCTTCTCAGTTTTAGATCATTTACAAAATTGGAAGGAGGCAGGGAGCTGTAGCAGACTCATCCATAATGAACTACCGCAAATTGTGCTCTTGGTAGTCCTTCTTTATACCCTTAGCCTCAAACATTTTACAGTCAAAAACTCTTCCAAATGGAGGTTAGTGGCAGTTATGGAGAGATAAGACCCAGGGAAACCATAACAATAAGTTTGAATGTAAGAAAGAAACTGCTGACATTTCATTATCAATCTGTCAACAAAAATATTGGAAGAGGGCTAATAATGATGGATGATCGCATCAAACCATTTCTTGCTCTAAGTCAACGTCCAATTTACATGTTCCAGTCTAAGGGTGGTTATGGTGTTAGAGGTTAAACAAAATTCTTCCATAAACTATCCTCTTCTTTTCCAGAATTTTCCATGGTGAAATAATCTTGCCCATTGAATCTCACTTTCCAGGTGACAACACCGAGAGGGGTGGCCAGTGCAGTAGCAGTGCACAGGCTTTGCAGCCACCAGGTGGTGACAGTCTCACTCCTCCAATTACATCTGTATAGCTTTGGGAAATTGGTGGCATCTCTCTTGGCCTCAGTTTTCTAATTTCAAAATAGCAGAGATTATCACAGGGTTGTTCTTAGGGTTAAACGTGTCAATATACAAAATGCCCAGCACATAGTAGGTGCTCCAGAAAAGTTAGTTGCCTTCCTTAGCCATTGTCTTTGCACTGAAAAATAAAGTCCTCTATCTCAATATTATGAACATTGCTCAGAACTGGCCAAAGGGTGGAATCTTAGCTTATTAAAGAAGGGTAATTAATAGAGCAAGGACACCTAGATTCCTATTCTTACTGCTTATGATTATTCTACATTTTCAGAAATGCTTCATGAAAATAGTTTTCTGTTGAATGATCCTTACCCTACAAGCAACTTTACATTTACCTTAAAATTCTTGTGAGAAGCTGGAAATTAAGTCTGAGCATGGCTAAGACCATAACTAAATGAATGATAAAACAAAGCTACTAGACCCAAATGTGAAATCCCAGAGATTAAGGAACCTCATTTGATTCTTACCTACACACTTTTTAAAACCACTTTAAGGATGTTGGAATTCTTTTTCAAAATGTTTATGTTGTTAAATATACATAATATTTTGACAGTGGGAAACAAAGAATTATTTTTAGCTTGGTTTCAAGAGGCTTTGCCATAATCCACTGGTGTTTATTAGCATCTCCTGCATTCATAGCTTGGCACTTTCCTTTGCAGAATATTAAGTAACATGAAAATATCAATTCTTGCCCTCTAAGGGTTTACATTCTAGGATATCTCATTCATTTGGGAGAACATAATTCTTTCATTTTGAAAACAGTAGGCAGATGGTTTAATCCACTGGGTTTCGTTTCAAACAAACAAACAAAAACATTTTTGAGGTGTAGAAAAGCTAAAGGAAACAGATAAAAACATGTCAAGAGTTTTACATATAATTTGGCTCTATGGAAACATTCAATATTAAGTGTTAAATATGCATAATATTTACACATTTATTCTAAATCTTCAGTTTAACATTCTTCTCCAGTTTCCAAAAGGTCCATTGAATTCAACAAGTATATTTTTCCAAATACCTACAATGTGCCTGGTTGCTACACAGAAATTCTATCACCGGTTTGCTTAATACTTACTGAATGCCCATCAAGCACCTGACAAAATTCTAAGTCCTGAAACAAGAGGCTTGAACAATACAAACTTCCTGCTTATGCATTTAATACTAGTGGTGTTAAGCTGTTTTCTAAATACTATAACATGAATAAAGAAAGATGGAAGGAGCCTTGAAATGTGTTTTGTCCAATGTTTTCACTCCATCATAGAAACTACGGAGGTAAGGTCGGAATGCGTACGTATGCATAGGAAAGACTGCTCTGTGTGTGTGGTCCTTATCTGAAGGCAGCCTCAAGCCAGAAACGGAGGTCCCCTCCCTCACAACATGCCACATAAAGCTTCAGTTCCTAGGCATGAAGAAACCTCACAGAAGTTAGAATTTGAGCTTAAATAATATTTGCTACACTTAGAAATAATGACAATAAACACTGAGTGCAATAAAATAACAATGAAGAATGGCCTTTGAAAGATTGACCCAAAAACAGTGCAGAGAAGAGAGAGATGCTGCAGAGAACTTCCTAACAAGCCCCCCACCTCTTCTTCTGCTCATCTATGATCCAGTTTACCCATGGCAGTCAGAGAGAACTTTTGAAAATGTATATCTATTGATGTCTCTTGCCTGCGCAATACCTCCAAGATTTCTCATCCTGTTGTGATAGAATCACTTCACACGAGTCACCTCCTGCTCCTGGAGCTCAGACAGGGCCTTCCTCCTCATCTGAGACTGCTCAGGAGGCTGAGCACCTTCTTACTCAGGACCTATCTGCATCCCGTCCCCTCCTCTCTCTGGAATGTTCTCTCCCTTCCCCTAGGTTTGGCTGAATCGTAAAATCATCTTACAGATCTCAGCTTAAATGCTGATTCCTGAGGAAAGTTTTCTCTCCCCAAACTAGATCAAGTCCCCCTTTTATATGCTCCCAAAGAGCTGGTTATAGTCTTACGTAGCATTTTTCACCATTGTGATTAAATAATTATTTGTTTAATGTGGTTTTTTTCCTGCTAAACTGTGAGGCCCATAAAAACCAGGGCCACGTGCACTGTACAGACTGGGTCTGTGTTTGGCCATGTTTACAACTATCTCCCCATCACTAAGCATGGTGCATGATACACAGCAATAAGTGTTTAATGTCTGCGTAAGTCAGTAAATGATTGATGAATAAATGGATTGATTTCCCATGTTTAGTCAGAAAGAGATTGAAGGGACTCACTATGGACTCGCTCTCCAGCTGGATCTAGCACTGACTAGGATCCCAGAGCAAGAGCCAATCATAATCCCAGAAGATACAAACAATCCCAAAATGCCATCATCCCAAATGTTGAAATTCCAAAAATCTAAAGTCCAAATCCCTAAAGTCTGAAATCCTGAAGATCACAATTCCAAAAGGTCAAAATCCCAAAGATATAATTCTGAAAAAAATAATTTTAAAATTCTTTGGAAGATATTTATTTACATTTTAAAAGAGCATTTACTTGAGAAACACATAAAAACACTACAGACCACTTTAATAGACCACTTTATACAATAAAATAGACAATAATAACACATTATTTTTGCAAGCATAAGCACTCGGGTATATTAACAACAGTTGCACAGGTATAATAGTTATGAGCAGAAGAATGATATTCACAAAGAAATAGGTCAAAAAGCAAAATGTATATATGCATATCACTATGGTTGGTAATTGTGTGCACCCAGCCTTATAACTGCAGTCATCTGAAATACTGTGATGAACAACCTAAGTCTTTTGATGAGATTGATCAAAAACTGCAGTGGGTCACCACCGCATACGCAGTTGCCCAAAGAGCCAAAATCTCAAGAAATTTTATCTTTCACAAATGCGGTTGTACAATAAGGACATATCTTCATTTATTGAGGAAGTTCTGATGTTTTTATGTACATGTACAATGCTTACAAACAAAGTCAACATTGAGACTTTCATGGAGTCAGATTTGTAAAAGAAGAAAAAATGCATAAAATGAATTAGAACTTTTTAAAAGTCTGTACACAATTTATACCTCCAATATTGGAAATGATGCAATGATAAAATATACAGCATAATGAATTGTAAAAATAATGCTGATAATTTAAAATAGCAGGAGAGGCCGGGCGCGGTGGCTCACGCCTGTAATCCTAGCTCTCTGGGAGGCCGAGGCGGGCGGATTGCTCGAGGTCAGGAGTTCGAAACCAGCCTGAGCAAGAGCGAGACCCCGTCTCTACTATAAATAGAAATAAATTAATTGGCCAACTAATACATATAGAAAAAATTAGCCGGGCATGGTGATGCATGCCTGTAGTCCCAGCTACCTGGGAGGCTGAGGCAGCAGGATTGCTTGACCCAGGAGTTTGAGGTTGCTGTGAGCTAGGCTGACGCCATGGCACTCACTCTAGCCTGGGCAACAAAGTGAGACTCTGTCTCAAAAAAAAAAAAAAAAAAATAGCAGGAGAAAAAACTTAAAAACTTTAAAAAACTAAAAGGAAAATTTAACATATGAAAAAGTATATTACAGTAATAGATTATGGATAATTGCTTGAAGATAGTCCATAAGAGCTGGCCAACTTTCATGATCATTTACTATATTTTGAAGTCTTGCATCATGAGGAATAGCTGCTTTTTTTCTTCTAGGAAATGGCTTTCCTTGGAGAGTATATTCATATGCGTTTTCTACAGGCCACTGCTCTTTTTTAAATCCCTCTATAATTCGCCATACACTGACATGAGCATTCCCTATTAAATTTTCCCATTCTGTGTGCCATGCTTCTGTGTTATTTTGGGTTTGTGGAAATTCCATTCCCCATATACTCATATCCAGACCACAGATTTAGCAAAAACAACACAAGTGATTAAACAGCAACATCATTGTATAAGTGCCTTCTTATCCTACCTCTCATATAATTATTTTTGAACCTGTTGGTATCTTCACTGGTTTCTTCAGGCAAATGTGTCTTTAATTCATTAAAAGCTCTTGGAATTTCATCAGCTGGAAGAAATCCCAATGTAGACCAAGGATGCATTTTTAAACTGGATTATTTTATAAAGTAACCAAAGCACTTATTTGAATTTTCCTTCAAATGCAAATAAAGACAATAACAAGGTAATAGTTGTGCCTAACGTGATGCAACTGTCCTGCCTACAACTGAAAATGCACTAATCCCTTCCCCAGAATTCAACTTTCAGGATTTCAACATTTGGGAGTTTAACTTTTTCAGATTGTGATTTTCTGGATTTTAGATGTTAGTAGGATTATGGCATTCAAGATTATGTCTTTTGGGATTATGATCCTCCCAAAAAACTCATTTGAATGGTTTTGTAGTCAAAGCAGATTTTTGATCACCAAGTATGAATTGAGGACATCTTTGTAATCCTATTACTTAGCATGTGGCCTGGTACATAATAAGGGTTTTGTAAATGTTGGATGGATGAAGAATGGATGATGGATGGTTAAATGAAAGAAACCAAATCTGATAATTAGGTTTGTCTATAGTTAAATTTATGTGTCCTTTTGAATAAGCATAATCATCACCCCCATCAAATGAGCTAAACAAATTTGCACAGCTTTGAAAAAGTGTAGGGAGATTAAAGGATAGAAAAAATAAAAGGAAAAAAGCTCGTTCTCCCAGAGCTCTTAAAGTCATGTTATCTACAACACCAGTATGCATCTGGCACATGCATATTGAATTGTTAGTTAACCTATGTGCGTGTGGTTTATCACCCCAACTACATTATATGCTTCTGAAGAACTAAGAACATACCTTGTTCCCTGTATCTTCCTCTCAACTTCCACTTTTACAGCAGCTGGCACAGCACCTAGCATGTAAGAGGTACTTAATAAACGTGGAACGATGCATGACTCGGTGCTGCTATATTCAGTTGAAAACTGAATGGCCGATTTATTCTCGTGTGCTGTAGATAAGTGCTAATTTCATCTCCCTGAGCCTTACTCACCCTTTAACCTGGGGTTCCAGTCTCTGATTGCCAGAATGATGCTGCTATCTGGATTGCAAACACTGGGCACTAACATGGATAAAGAAAAGATGAAAGTTGTCAACTCAGAGCTCAAGTTACTAAATTTCCATACTGCAACAGCAATTGTGATAATAATTAAAATAAGTTAAAAATGATCATGGTTAGTTGTGGTTAGAATAAATATGATTCAATAACTTAGTTTGTTCTAATAATTAATCCAGAAAAAAGATTAAAATGCAATTTCTGAAAGAAAAGACATCTGAAAGGTTCATGTATTTGTGATAAGTTGCTAAAATTCAAAAGAATAAAATATGTTATCAAGTTTATAAATGATATTTTGCCAGTTGTAAAATCTCTTATAGAAAAAAAATTTTAAAGAATAAATCATTAGATCCCATCAAGACCAAATAACTGCTAAAACAAAAGACAAGTAATAAACGAAGGGAGGAAAAAATAAATAAATAAACGAAAGGAGGGGGAAGGAAGAAATGAAGGAAGGAAGGAGAGAGAGAGAGGCAGAGAGAGAAGGGCTAAATCAAGAAGACTGTACAAGATTCTCAGATTTTGCCAGTCCGTGGCCTTGCTGCTCTGCTCACCTCTCAGAACTGAGCAGAGTGTCACCTGCAGGTTGGGCATTTGAGCCAACACTGCACAACTGTACAAAGCTGGATTAGCCAGTGGACTAATGTCCCTGTACCTAGGCATGAGATATAGCACCCCATCAGTGAAGATTATTGAGCATGCACCACGTGCACATACCTTTATTTATAGGTAAACTAGACACATGTTATACTGTAGTAATATATACACCATAAAACCTACATACAAGTATAATATGTTAAAGAATGAGATTTAAAAAAACAAATATAAACAGCAGTTCTAGTACTCCCTTTCTTCACTCCAGTAAAATCACTGCACACACTCCTTGGGACAAATGCTCCCAGCTTGGAGACCTCTGGCCAAAGTTCCTCTTGGAAGCACCAGTTGTATTTTTCTTATCTGTGTGACTGTATTTTCACCTTGATTTCTTGACTTGCCCTCAGGTTTCCTTTTTCTACCTGCCCACCAGGGACAGCCACTGTCTTCTGAACACCAACGCACTCAGCTGGGTTCCTAAAACCCTGACCTTTTTTTGTTTCAGATTCCTTCCTCCTGGGAGCAGGGACCCTGCTCTTAAAGCTCAGTCACTGATCAGGGCTTTGATCTGCAAACATGCAGAACACCTGCAACCAGGAAGGTGCCACTCACCTGACTCAAGCATTGGCTCTACCTGGAGATTTGTGCTGTTGTGTCAAATCCTCCAGGGTGCTCGGCTGCTACAACGCTGCTCCTCAGAAAGAAAGATGAGAGCTCTTCAAAGAAAGCACCGTCCCGTGTTATTCATACTGACAATAGGTACCTCGTTTCTCCACTCCCGAGTCACATAATATACAAGCAGGGATATGTCAGTCTGACAGACTAGAGCAGCATAAATCACAGTGTTTGTTATAATACATGTCTAATATATCTTTGGTGTTGGTTGTATTGACTTTCTTATTAATCATTAGCATACTAATTAAATCAAAATTCATTTATTACCACATTTTAGGTTAGATTGGCTTTTTCCTCTTTCTGCCATCTGGTGTGACTTCTTCTACTGCAGTCTCTTTCAGACACATAATCTAGGGGTTATAAAACTCTCTGAAAATGTGATAACCAACACCACAGCCAAACAAATGCCTTCAAAGGACAAGAGAATCACTTTGTGGAGCTCCCTAAAGTTTCAGTCTGCTATGAATCTGATATCAACAATTAGAGCAATCTGTAATGTTCAACATTCCCAAAGCCACAGTGTGATTCCGATTCTCTAAAACCAACAATGAGACGTTCAAAGTTCTGGCCTCAGCTCCTCTTCTCACTCTAAGACCCTGTTATCCTTGAAACACATAGCTGACTAAGTTAGCTAATTATCAAACCAGAAAATGTAATCAGCAGATTTAAGGTAATCTTGTGCCAAAAGTACTATGTGTAGGGGTTATGAAGTATGTTTAAATTTAGTTATCTATAGAAAATACTGCAATAAAGAAATACAGAAAAAGCAGAAATAAAAATCATACACACACACACAACACATACACAAAAGGAGCAACTGCAATAAAGTTCTAAAACTAAAATCAAAATAAAAAGTATCCAAAACAGGATAACTATTCACTAAATTCACACAAAGGAACATTGACAATGAGGGTATAATCATGTTTTAAATCACAATTGCTTTTTATTTCACCTTATAAACCTAAAAACCACAAGGAAAAATCCAGGGATAGATAAAAGCATGACATGAAAACATGAAAAATAAAACAGGAACATTCACCAACACAGCATTGTTTCAACAGTGAATATTTCTTATTAGAGAATATTAGTGAAACATAAGCACTTCCAGTTTTATTATCATATTTTTCAATTCTAGAATTTCTAGTTCTTTCTCTTTCAAATATGTGCTATAAGTTTTTAGGTTTTAATTTCTTGAGCAAATGTTTAAGTCTGACTTCTATCTCCATAAGCATAATGAGCATGGTTTATGTCGGTTTATCTCTGGTAATTCCACTATCCAGATGACCTACGAATCTGTTTGTGTTTTCTATTATTAATGGTGATTCTCATTCATGTTTTCTTATCTTCTTGTGTACGGGGTTATCTTTAATTGTATAATGGACATCACAGTTGGAGGAAAAATTTTATAGTAATAATGTGAGGCTGAGGATGATCTTTATTATCTTCCTCCAAGGGAGGATTTTCATTTGCTTCTGCCAGGAGCCCAGGCACTAGCAACCTAGGATCCATTTGATCAACTTCAGAACTTGGAGTTTTGGGGGCCCTGGGTGATTGAAGGCTGGCTGGGATCCCTGCCAGAGCTGGTTTCTGTCTGGCTCACTCTCACTCCTAGGGGGCAGCCCTAGGTGCCCATCCTCCATCCAGGTGCCCTGCGGACCTGTCCCCCTTGGGATCACTGGTCTCCTGCTTTGATTTCCCCTGCCCTGTGAGGCTGTCACACGCACAGCTAGGTCTCTCAGCTACCTGTCCTGGGTTTGCAGGACAATATAGTGATAATATAATGACTTGCTCCTCCAAGCCAAGTTCAACCCCACTACCAGCCTCGTGTTTCTGGATCTCTATGTTCTTCCAGGTCATGTCAAGGTAATAATGCTTTACTATCTTATCAGTTCTTAGATGTTTTTGGAAAGATTTTTAAATATTTTGTTTTGGCTTTTTCAGTCAACTTCAGTAAAAGTGCTGATGCAAATTACTTAGTCCACCATTTAAAAGGGCAGAAGTCTAGCCATACTTCAAATTTAAATACCTGCTGAAAATGGAATGGGATAGCAAGCAGTCAGCATATGACACTGTTCTTTTGAAGTTTCCAATTGCTGTGGTCCCCAACCCTTGGGCTTCGGCCCAGTCCTGGTCCATGGCCTGTAGGAACTGGGCTTCACTTCACCACCTGAGCTCCACCCCCCCACCCCCACGGAAAAATTGTCTGGCCACACAGCGGGAGGTGAGTGGTGGGTGAGCAGGGAAGCTTCATCTGTGTTTACAGCCACTCCTCATCACTCGCATCACTGCCTGAGCTTTGCCTCCCCCTGTCCCACACCAGTCCATGGAAAAATTGTCTTTCGTGAAACCAGTCCCTTGTGTCAAAAAGTTGAGGGACTATTCTATTGAACAAGTAATATATGTCACAGCTTTATACGCTTATACCTAATTCCAAAAGAAATTATTTATACAAACTTTAAGATGTATTTCATTCAAATTTGTATTAGAGGTATAAATAAATAAACATCTATATAATGAATCTATCATTCACTCAAATATTTATTGAGCATCTACTATGAACCAGTTACATTTTAGGTGTTTGGGACACATCAATGAAGGAAACAAAAATGTTGCCTGCCCTTATGGTACTTATAGTCTAGTAGTAACGTACAGACAAAAATTTAAATATATAAAAAGGTAAAGTAGATTATATATATTAGCATACAGTATTTTAGAAAGTAGTAAGTGTTACAGAAAACAGTATAGCTAAGTAAGATATCAAGAGAGTCAGGAAGGACAGAAGGTTTAAACTTTTCCATAGAGTGGCCAAAGTAGGCGTCACTGAAGGCTGAAATTTGAGTGGACTTAAAGATGGAGATGGGGTTACACATATGGATATCTTGGGGCAGAAGAAACAGCCAGTGGACAGACCCTAAGTGTGATTCTGTCCATCCTGACCATGAAACATCCGGGAAGCCATATGGCTGGAGCAGAGTAAGAGAGAGGATAAGGAAGGAAGGATGAGTTCAGAGAGATAAGGGGTGGGAGACAGGTCCTATGCAGCTTTAAGGGCTATTGTAAGAACTTCAGCTTTTGACCAGGCGTGGAGGGTCACGCCTGTAATCCTAGCACTCTGGGAGGCTGAGGAGGGTGGATTGTTTGAGCTCAGGAGTTCAAGACCAGCCTGAGCAAGAGCAAGACCCCGTCTCTACTAAAAATAGAAAGAAATTAGCTGGACAACTAAAAATATATATACATAAAATTAGCCAGGCATGGTGGCACATGCCTGTAGTCCCAGCTACTCGGGAGGCTGAGGCAGAAGGATCTTGAGCCCAGGACTCTGAGGTTGCTGTGAGCTAGGCTGAATCCACGGCACTCTAGCCTGGGCAACAGAGCCAGACTCTGTCTCAAAAAAAAAAGCAGATTATCAATTAATTTGTACATTAATTTCATACAAGTGTTAGACTGAACCATGTGAAATGGCCTTTTTAGGTCAAAACTAATCAAATATTGGTCTTTACTTTTGATTCAATCTAATGGACATGTGCACATATTCATTTTAATACACAGACATAACTATATTGTGATTTTGTTGGCAAAGTCTACCCATTTTTCTTACCATTTGTGATTTCATAAATCTGCCAGTCACTGGAATTATTGCTGGAGATGTGTGTCTCTTTCAATGTCAGTGAACTCAACAAAATGCTTTCTATAAAATGCCTTCTGCCACTGGGAAGCTGAAGGGTCTTAGGGTTGGTTATTTAAGGCTGATGGTGGCTTGCAAGACTCTTGCCCGCACTAAGCATCTCTTCCTGCAATCCTGTCTGACCCTTTTAAGCACCTTTCACAGATGTGATGAATGTTCTCATCTTGGCATCAGTGCATTTAACCTAGAAGTTTAGGTTCTTTTCTTAGTTCCAATTATATTACAAACTCTACACTCAACGATGTAATTTTGTTACTCTGACTAGCAAGCATTTGCTCTGTGGGTCCTTGTGTTGTCTTTTCTAAAGAGGAGGGCTCTGCCCTTTAGTTGCTGTGAGACCTTCGACAGAGGTGGCTGCTCATCACATCTGTTTCCACTTCTTCCTGGAACTACGTAAGTATCTGGCTCCCTTGAAATTAGGTGTGGCCATGTGACTGAGTCATTGCCCACGAGGTGTGAGCGAAAATGACGTATGTCACCCCTGGACACAGCAGTTAGGAACAACCACTACTTCTCTATCCTCTCTCGCTCTCTCTGACCTTAGCTGCCAGCCAGGTGCAGAGATGCCAAGGGAGGACTCTGGGGCCCCAGGGATGCAGAGCCACTAGCTGAACAGAGTCTGTCTCCAACACCTGTGTGGTCATCTTCCAGACCCTCACTGTGAGAAATAAGCCTCGCTCGTGTCACATAACACAGATGTTGAAGTTATTAAGAACAGTTAGCTTACCCTGTCTAATAAGCTCCCTAATGTGTTACTTCCTCATCTGAAAATTTGTGAAAATAACAGAATCTACCCCATAGGGTCGACGGTAGGATTAAATGAGATAACAAACATACAGTGCTTGCCACAGAGTACCGTGGCTGCCTTGATAATTACCGTCATCATCACGATCTCTCTCTCTCATGATTGAGATGAAATAGTCTCTATATTCCTAAAAATATCCCCGGGTTCAGAAAACAACTTTTCGACATTGCTCAGTGGTCAGGATACAGCTAAGACCCAATATCTGATCTGTGTGGTCTGATAGCAAAGCTAATGAGATATTGATAAATTTTTTCTGGCTCAGAACAGTTCTCATTGAATAAAGTTAGACTTATTTTTTGCAGAGACGGGGTCTTGCTATATTGCCCATTCTGGTCTCAAACTCCTGGCCTCAAGCAATCCTCCCTCTTTGGCCTCCCAAAGTGCTGGGATTATTGGTCTGAGCCACCATGCTTGGCCAAAGTTACACTTTCAATGCCTATAATTTACTGAATAATTAAAATCATTATTTTCAATTGTTCTTCGGTATGCAAATGGAGAAAATCCTCTTAGTGATACTATCTAATTTATTTGTTATAAATATAACTTATTTGCTATAAATCACATGTGTAGCAAAAAACTCTTTACACACCATGCACACACTCCATAAATGCTTGTTGATTGACTAAGTGATATTTTCTTTTCCAGTCTCAAGTATTCTAATGGTTTCCTAAAATTAATGTTCACCAGCTGCTTTTTACAATGAAACATTATTTGCCACTTCAATTAATATCAACATAGTATATCTAATTTTTCAACTGCAGTTTCTTAACTCATCATGAGGTAGCAAGCTTGAACTCACAACAGCATAGACTATAGCACTGATAAGTAGATTTAGATCATTCAGACATATAAGCTAACTTCAAAAGCAAATTTAGGTTGATCATCAAATATAACTTAATAAATTAGAGAAGTAGTTCTTCCTGAGGAAAAATTTCATTTAAAGCAAATGTTGAAAGAAAAAAATATATAAAAACCCAAGCCCCAAATAGAAAGCAGCCTCTAACACCCTCTCCAAAAAGTCTCTAAGATCTTCTCAAATACATATTATTACCTTGCATTTATTATGTCTTCTCTTTATCACACTATCCATCATAGTGCTTATTGGAACATCCTGTCTTAGGTTGAAGCCATACAAAATATCAAGAATCGCAGGCTTGCTTTGCATTTAGCTAACTACTTAAATCTATAGCTTAATAAACAATCATGTTTTATTTCCTATGTCTTTTTCTAAAAGTAAATTTAAGGTGGTTTAGAAACACACATACAGAAAAGCACTTACATAATCTTGCTGAAGAAGTTAAGACTTTTAAACCAATAAGAAATTTGACTGTTTACAACAAGAAATTCCTGAAAATCAATTTATCTGAATAAGTAGGTTGTTCATCTGGGCAAATAACTTTCCTACCAGCAGTAAATTTGCTCACTTGGGCCAAGAGCTTGATTTTAAGCAATCGTTCAATTATCAAGTTTCACTTTATGACTTTGCTGTATCCACCAAGACTAAATTATTATGTCACAAATTTTGCCCAGTTCCAATCTGTTCCCCACTTTGAAATATCTACCTTAATATACTTGAATCTACTTTCCAAGACTTTGTAAATTTCTCCCCTAACCCATCACCCCCCTTCTAAGAAACTATTATTGTCTTTTATTGAAGTAAATTTAATAAACTTAGTATTGCTTGATCAATAGTTTATGCCATTGGTCAGAAGCCAATAATCTAGTAAGAAATAAAATACAGAACATCCCATTTTTCCCTTAAACTCAAAAGGAAATTTCTCTAAATAATAAAGGATTAATATAGTGCTACAAAATCAACCTTTAAAAATTACATATAATATAATGGATTAGGTGGGACACAGTGGTTCATGCCTGTAATCCCAGCATTTGGGGAGGCTGAGGCAGGAAGATTGCTTGAGGCCAGGAGTTCAACACCAGCCCAGACAACATAGCAAGACCCTGTCTCTACAAAATTTTTTTTTTTTAAATTAGCTTGGCCTGGTGGCATGCACTTGTAGTCCTAGCTACTCAGAAGGCTGAGGCAGGCAGATCCCTTGAGCCCAGGAGTTCAAGCTAAAGTGAGCTATGATTGCTCTGCTGAATGCCAGCCTAAGTGATATAGTAAAATTCTGTCTTAAAATATACATATATAGATATATATAAGTGGATTAAACAAAAAATCAGGGGAAATGAGTCAAAGGGAAAATTAAGATGAAAAAAGTAGGTTGGGGAGGTTGAAAAAATTAGCAAATGCTGTTAAGTCCTAAATACTTTTTGAAAAGTAGCCACAAATTTTGCTCTGAGCTTCCTGGCAACCAGTGCAAAAAGAGAATGTGATCATTTACATAATTCACAAAACTTATAACTATAATATTGTGAACAATGCCCAAATCAATATCTTTACCTTAAATATAATAAATTTCATAGAGCTATTTATTTTAACCTCCAAAACTATGAAAAAGATGAAGTCTCAATAGGACAAATGTCAAAATAAAAGATCATACTACCTCTTAATAAATCTGTAGAAAGTTGGATAAGGCCAAGTTTCTATTATTAATTCTATTATGTAATGCTATTATTTGGAAGTAGGTAGAGCTAGAGTAAGAAAAACTTCCTAGAGGATTGATTTTGGATGTTTTCTGGGTCCTGGTTTTCTATACAACAGGCATAAAAAATATGAGCTATACAACAGGCATGAAGAATATGAGCTCCATGGTTTTCAAACTGTACTCTGCAATCCTTAGGGGTTTCTGGAGAGAAGATGAGGCCTGTTGGCCAGGTCTCAGGCCCCAGACCTGAACCTGTTGTTAGAATAGATCTACTCAAATCTTTTTGCTGTAACTTTTATCAAAGGCTCTCATGCATGAATTCTTTAGACAAATGAGACCTACTACCTTCAAAGAGCTGGAAAACCACTAGACTAGACAATTTCAGATGGCCATCACATATCTAATAAATCCCATTAAAGGTAATAATATACTCGAGTGAGCAGTGTAAGCAGGTGCTGTTACTTACATCTTACAGATTGGAAACAAGTACAAGAGAATGAAGCAAATTCTCATTGATGGTAATGCCAAAACTAGCATCTAAGTCAGCTATCAACCCAGAGTTCATATTTCCAAAAATTTTAAAGCAATTTATTTTAGGAAAGAACTCTGCGGGGTGATTTGCTTATGTCACAATTCAATATGCGTACAGGCACATGATGGGGTCCCAATTTATGAAGTCATTTTACATAAAAAGCATGCATACCATTTGCAGCAATATGTCTGGAGTCCAGGGACATCTGTAATTAAAACAACTCCAAATGCATTCTGGTTTTGCTTCCTAAATATAGGTTTTTCTGCCCTGATTTTGGCCTTTTCTGAACTGCTCCAACCCCTTTTCAGTGTGGGATCTTGTTACTATATGATTCGGCATCTTAAAATTGCAGTTTGATGAATCACACAAAAAATGCTATTGACACAGAAAACTCACAGTCCACATTTTTGTCAGGGTAAATTATGTAAAATGTAGCTGTTGTGCAAAATTAACATTTGATGAATACGTTGGTCTTTTCTTTAGGTATCAATTTGAGTGGAATGAGCACTACTGAGCTAAAATGAACCATAATTTATATAAAGCAATATGAGTAAAACATTAAGAACAGTTGTGTTCTTTAAAGTATATCACACTTGTGTCTGAATTTCTTTAAGTAACTAGAGTTATCAAGACTGAGAGAACTGTAGGTGGTTGTTACAAAGATGGGTTTTGAAACCAGACTGCCTATAATCACAACTCCCTCATTTACTAGCTGTGTGACATTAAATTAGTTACTTAATCTCTCTGGGCCTGTGTTTCCTCTTGTTTAATATGAGAATGTTAAGGATTGAATGATTTAACATATATAATGCTTTTATATTCTGCCTCACCCTTAAATGCTAAGTGTTAATTTTAAAACATAAATGAGTTGGCCAAAACAAAAACATTCTAGCTTGTCTAAGCCACAATTATTTGGGATCTCTCTTTCATATAGACAAACCTATCCTAATTGGTAGGCTGCTTACACTAACAAGAACTTGCTGAGGAGGAAATGAAACTTATTCCTCATACATGAAGGGAGATCACTTTTCAATGGAAACCAAAGAAAGAATAAAAACTAGCAAACTCAAACAGCATCAGTTTTAAATAAAAAAATTAGCAATTTTTTTTTCCTTCTATACTTCTCTTCTCCCCTCCCTTTCTAAATAATTCAATCTGACAATCATTAGGTCTAAAAGAGCAAAGTAGGAATCTGGGTGGCCCAGCAGTCCTGCACGAGGCATTGGAGCCCCTCCTAAGGAGAGAGAGAGGACTGGCACAAGAGTCCAAGAAGGGCTGTGGCCCTGGGAGACTCATTACTTGGTGGGGGTGAGGATGATTGGCAAGACTTGCTATGTATATGAAGGACTGGACAAATACGTAAATGTATAGAAGGTAATGGGAGCCAGGAAGAAGACTAGAATGAACTCTGTGGCTAGATTTGATTTTTAAGTGTTAATATGAACTCAAGGTTTTCAACACAAATAGACACTTCTAGAAATAAGTATAGCGGATGTGTGCTTGTACATATCTGTATATATTTCCTAGCTTTGTGCACGGAGAGAATCTGAAAGTAGTGACACCTTAATGTAATGAGCACACCTAGCACCCAGATCCTGATTTCTAAATACTATTCTTGACCAAAAGGAAACAGGGCTCCTTGCAGAAATGCCTGATTTCTGCAAAGGTTGGGGTGGGGAAAATATAAGGTGAACCTGGAGCATCTCATTGTGTCATATCCTAAGAAAGTGCTTAAAGAATGATGGGTACACAAAGAGGCTCCCACTGGCCAAATATGGGACCATGCAAGTATCAAAATAAATAATGGCAGTAATCAATTATAAACCACTAAATAAGAAAGGAATCCATGAGTCTATAGTGATATAAATAAGTAAATAAATGGGGAGAGGAGAAAGATTTTCCTTACAAAGGAATGCCATCTGATGAATATACAAGGATTTATAGAATCATAAAATCACCATTTGGTAATCACAATAATGATAATTAATTCAACCAAGAAACATCCATGGATGCTGAAACTAGTGGGTAAAAGTTTGATGAGGAATAGAATATTTATTAAATCTCAAAGTACCTCTGTGTAAAATACTTACGGATTACAAAGAGGATAAATAGTAACTTTACAACAGATCTGGCAGCGATTTTAATTTTAATTAGAGGATCAAAGTTAACATTACCAGCAATGAGACAAATAAAATTGTCTACCATCTGATAGAATGCAATGAGAACACAGCATCAATTCTATGACATTCCTCTCCAAAAAAATGTACAACCTGAATCTAAACATGAGGAATTCTCAGAGAAATCCTAGTTAATGGACATTCTGCAAAATAACTGGCCTCTAATCGCAAGTGTTGAGATCAGGAAATGCAAGGAAAAAATGAGGAATTGTTCCAGATTGAAGAAATCTACGAAGACATGATGACATGATCCTGGGTTAAATCCTTTTGCTGTGAAGGCAGACTTAAATAGGCTTTGTAGGTTCAGTGGCTGCAATGTGCCACTGTCGGTGATAAAGGTTAGGGAGGAGATTATACGTGATTTTACTTGATTGCAGGAAATATTCATGACAGTTAGAGGTGATGAAGCATCTCAAATGGTTCAAGAAAAACCTCTGTACTATTATTACAGCTTTTCTATAAGTTTGAAATTATTTCAATTGAAAGGGAAATCAACCGTTTATTGTGTGTGAGACTAGTAAATACTGTATCTATTTTTAAACTATTCATATGCCTGTTGTGACAATTCCATCAGTTAATACCTACAATGCATTTAGCACAAAGCTTCGTGCAGGATAAGACCTTAAAAGTACAGCTATATATAGTACAACATATCATAATATTCTATCACAAACACACTTATTCCCTATCCCACTGAAAAGTGAGTATGATCAGGAAAGTTAAATGAAAGGATTCAATCAGATGGCTGGAATTGTTACTACCAGGAAGCAAATGTCAGGACCAGATGACCTTGAGGCACCATTTGTACTTAATTATGTCTGGTCCCATAGTGCTAATTATCATATTTCCTCAGCCCTTTCATAAGCAGCCTCCTGATTAAAAATCATTTATTAGGCACAGTACAAAGTATACCACAGCACCAAAGCATTAACAAGGCTTGATTAAACATTTCACTTTTCCGGGTTTCTCTTGTACCCCTACCCACTCTCACTCTGCACGTGGACAAGCTGATTCGAAGTGTCCCCCCCACCCCCCACCCCCGCAAGGACACTGAGCAGGTTGACGGCAGAGACAAGAACAAACACCTTGAGAATCATTGACCTTGTTTCCCCGGCTGGTTCCAAACGACCGGCTCAACTCACAAATTTGAGCCAAAAACTTGGCTCCAACGTGGCCACATTTTTATAATAATAGGAACCCTTGCTCAATTTGTCCCTTTTCTACTTCGACTTTGAGTTTAGTTCCACATCCAAAAATATCATCCCTGGGGCTTAATGCAGCATTTTGAAAATAATTGTGTAGGACTTATGCTGTGCAGAAAGCTAAGTGCCTTTATTTCCAAAATTGTCATTGTAAAAAGCAAAAAAAAAATAAAGGAGACGAGGAAAAGAGAGGAAAATGCAAACCACTCAGACCCAGTATCTAATTCTCCTCACACCACCTCATTCCTGGCGCGCACAGCTCGCTTTGACATCAAGGGGCGCTCTGCCAGGAAAGAGCCACATGGACTGCCGAAGGGAATCACAACCTGACCCTCTCATCTCCTGCTCCTCCCCTTCTCCTGGGCCCCACTGCCAGCTTCACAAACAGTTAATTGCCTTTTCATGCAAAGAGTTTGACAGCCACTCTCCCACAAACCGCACTCAAATCTTACCCCCTGTATGGTTTGTGAAAAAAAACTGTTTCCATTTTTAGGAGAGCATAAGACCTGGCCCATTTTATTTAGAAATTAATAATAATTCCGAGAGCTCTCTTTTCTCTGTTCTGGAAGAGCAGCGAAGCAGCTCTGAAATGAAGCATTTACCACTGTGCGTGCCAGGACAAAAACAGATGGACCAAAGAAGTTTAGATGGATGAATCTGAAAAATTGGATGACCTTTATTGTACCCCAAAAGTTATAAAAAATTAGAAGAGCAAAACTTCCATTTGCCAGCAAGATTCTCTCCAATTTACAAATTTCATATTGTGGATCTAGGCACGGAGGTTGAAGCCCACACGGCTCTCTCCACAGCCAGACATCGTCATCTCCTAGCCACCAGCAGAGCAGCCCACCTCATCCTCCTTACCTGAAAAGTCTAGAAAACTGTTCTGTCCATCAACGACTACCTCCTCACTCCCATGAAAAATGGAAAGTTGAGGAACTCAACTCACGGTCACACGGAATCCCGAGATTCCCGGGGCTGAGCTATGGCAAAAGATGGGTCCATTGCGTTAGAACACCATTCAATTGTGACCAAGAACAGGCTCATCACTCGAGTGGGCCAGCTAGCTTCGCGGGGCTACTGCTCCCAATGGGAGCTGCCCACCTCACAAATTCACCCACGACCAGAGTGATGCCAGAAATTGTAGAGTAGAACTGGAAAAGTACAAATCTAGCACCAATTACAAAATCCATTGAAACTATCTGCTACATCAAAGATGAGTCAGTAGCACGTAACTGTGTATATGTTTTGGACACAGATGTGTTAGGAAAATGTTCACTTCGCAGGCAGTGAATGATTCCCGGGCGATGTATGAAATGTACTTTGGGGACTTCACGGTGTTACTTAAAAATGAAGAATGCCGAGGTAGAGACATCAAAACCCAGTTCTGCTCTGCCTTTGGGATATGGGAGAATTACTGCCACTACCACCTTGTACTTGCATGGGACAGTGGGAGTCTTTCTAGCCAATGAGCTGTGGGACCGTGTCATTTCAGAGCTGCAGCATTTACTCGCTAGAGTGAGCCCCTCCAGCTCTGGACTCCGCCAGCCACAGGATGATTTGAAGCATCATGGTGATGAATGGCCTCAAAAAATACAATGCATGAAACTTGGAGGAAAGCCCCCCTCAACCCCTACCTACTCCATGAGCAATAATTTTTTTTTCTATTTGAAGTTACTGAGGTTCCAGAGGGTCTGTTACTGCTACCCACGCCTACATCAGACACTTTGCCTATGATACATGGAGTCCAAACATCCAACTCAAGTCTCATCCCCCAGTCCGACATGACCTAGCGGAAATGGTGCAGGGCATGTCAGATGCCCAGAGACACAGAGGTGCACGCCAGGCTTTGTGTGAGAGCTCCGTGGCAGCAGGAAAGCTAGCAAGTGGGGTCACCTGTGTGTTCACGTGGGAAGCCTCTGCAGGTGCGAGGCACAGCAGAACAAGGGGCATGTCGGCTACATAGCTGATGTCAACAAGAGGAAACAATTCAAAGTCCAGGGAGAAAAGTTGAGTATTTAACTACCAATGTGGTTAGACGTTGGATTATTCTACCAAATTTTACCAGTTTTTCCTGCTGTTTCTGATGGCTCATATTGGCACCAAAGCACACACAGGGACTCTCTCTCTCACACTCATTCTGTGCTGTCCTAAAAAGCACTCCATGAACTGTGACGACAAAAGGAAGCCCCTAAATCTTTTTAATTAAAATCTCTCAGGATCCAACAAACTCTACAGATCTACCTTTCTATTAATTTAATTCTACTTAACGTTTTTAAACATCATCCAGACGAGAATCCTTAATAAGACTTTATCTCCCTTCCAAAATAGTTGACCCAAATACCAATCACCAGCCCTACGCCATTTAATTCACCCCACCCTGGCTCTGGATGCCCTGTGCATAGGCAATAGAGTCCTAGAATCACAGTATTTTTAAATCTTAAAGGATCCTTAGACACTAACACTCCTCCCCTAAAAAACTGGACAAGAAACAACAGCCAAGTTTTTTTTTTTAAGTTTTCCAATTTATAGCTTTGATGCTTTTATATCAGACACTTCTGTATCATGAATAAAATAACGAAGCATCAGAGAGGTAGTTGTACATTAATATAAACATATCAGAAAAATATCCTGCTAATAATTAAGCTGGAATGCAAGCTGCTGGTATCCCTTAGGTTTTCTTTTTTTTTTTATTAATAGCAAGATGTTATCATTTGCTCACATTCTTCTGCTTATTAGAAAATTTGGACTGTAATTTTGGATGCTGAGTCAAAAGAACTAATTAAATGATAAATGTCACTTTTTCTCCCAACTTATACAACTAGAATTTTGAACAACACATTTTTCTATTATGCCAAACCAAAAGAGACAATATTACTCTGTGGGTCTTTAAAGGACCAAAGGGGATTTATAAAAAACAATTAATTTATAAATAAATGGGACATTTTTTACTAGGATTTTTCATTTTTGCTTTTTTACAAGATACATTTGAAAGGCATTCATAATTCTCTAAGCACATCACAAATAGTAATTCATTATTTTGATAAAAATCCTGAATGGTTTTAAAGTTATCATTTTCTCCATTTACAAACAAAGTTCACAGGGGCAAATTTATGGATATCTTACTCAAGGAAGACGATAGTAAAACCTGGTCTGCGTTCCAAATAATTTTTTTTCATTTGTAACATTGTATTGCAGCTACAGAGTTCAACATTGTAGCTCTGTTCTCTCCTTTCCCCACTCCCCACAACAAAAGAAAACAAAAAAAAGGAAAATATACTAACAAATCCAGCTACCAAGACTTTCACAAGTCAAAATATAAGCTAAATAATACTTCTCTAGCTCAACATTATGTCCCTCATATAACCTCCTATCATTCCTCAAATTCTCCATCCCCTTGGAGGAACAGATAATATCCCAGGCATGAACAAACTACATCAACTCACTGTTAACTGGCATTTTCAAGTAATGGAATGTTAACAACAATAGCTAATTGTGTGGGGACTGTTCTAAATGCTGTAGACTTTTTAGTTCAGACATACCTAGGAAGTAGGGACTGTGCTTACTACCCTCATTCTACAAAAGGGGAAACTGCAGCATGAAGACATCATTTATTCCAGCTTGCCCTGTGGCAGCCTGGAACTCTGACCAGGGACATCGGTTTGCTAAACTCCATACTTCCTCTCTTGTTAATCAATATTCAGCCCAGCAAAGAATTGTTCCATGCAATTCTTCAATAATTTTCAAAGTTGCAATGTAATAATCACATAGCAAGAGAACTATACCTAATTTCTTGCTTTTCTTTAGTGATTTAGAAAACATATCAGTACTTGGAAGGATTTCAGAGTCCGTGTTGATAAAATGGAAATAATAAAACTTACCTCAAGACATTTTTCAGAGGATTGAAAAAACATAGACTAAATGCGTTGGCAGAGCCTGGCCAATAGCATCCCTTCAATAAATGATAGTTATTTATTATTACCTTAATTAGATACTTTGAAGAATACCTTGAAACCATGGAAATTACAATTTGAAGAATGTATTCTTGATTCTTCCTTCTAATCATACTGCACAATATATTTATATCTCCCTTAAAACAAGAGATTTCTAAAAATTCGGTACGAATTGGAATTTTTATTAAGAAGTCATACTTTCCCACTAAAGGCCATTTTCATTCAGGGATATTTTATCGTATTCATGTTTAACTAGATTTTAGTTAGCAGTGGCTGTTAAAACTTCAACTCTCCAGTTCTATGGCCACCAGTCTCTGTTAAGGCATTTATAGTCAACCAAATATGCAATTGTGTTAGAGATTCAAATATTTACAGAGTCTTAAAGTAAATTCCTTTGTAAAGCACAAAATCATGCCAATTTTGTAATTTCACATTTTTATCTTACTTTTATTTTATTTATTTTTTAGAGACAAAGTCTCATTCTGTCAGCCAGGCTGAAGTGCAGTGGCAAAACTATAGCTCATTGTAACCTCCAACTTGTGGGCTCAAGTGATCCTCCCACCTCAGCCTCCCAAGTAGCTGGGACTACAGGTATGCACCACCATGCCTGGCTAATTTTTTAATTTTTTTGTAGACATGGGGTCTCACTCTGTTACCCAGGCTGGTCTCAAACTCCTAGCTTCAAGTGATCCTCATGCTTCAGCTTTCCAAAGGGCTGAGATTACAGGTGTCAGCCACTGTGTCCCATCTTCCAATTTTTATGTCTTAATTTTTTCATAAAAGGAAAGAAGAAATGCTAAATAAGACTCTACCAAGCTCTCCTTTCCCTTGCTGTGGAAGGCAAGTCCTCAGGCCTGTTGGGATAGAGTCCAGGTGGCTGAGGCAGAATGAAGGTAATACAACAGAAACACATCCCTTCGAGTTTCTCTCTTACCAAAAACCATATCCTGTTTCTTGGAGATAGGACACCACAGAAATGAAGACTACCTCTGAATATGAGTCTCATATCTTCCTATTTACTGGAAAAGGAAAACAGCAGCAGTAACATAGCAAAGCCCAGCCCAAGCTGAGCAAGAGAGCACCCAGGCTACAAGTTTCTGATGTTGACTTTCCCCTCCAGGTCTCAGGGTGGTCAGGCTAGTCCATTCCATGGTAAGACTTTGAGAAATGCTTTTCGGCAGGCAATGGCAAGCCAAGCACAGGGCAGATATGAGTGTTAAATAAATAATACCCTAAGCTCAGTAAATTAGTAGCATTTGAGTTATTTTCTTTTAATTTTCAGTTTACACACAGCAAAGCACACAAGTCTGAAGTGTAGAGTTCAATGCATTTTTACACAATTCTCCTGTGGATCCACACCCACATCAAGATATGGAACATTTTTTCCATACCCCAGTATTACTTCTAAATTATTTTAAAATTTTATCTAAAGAAAGCATCATGATCTGAATGAGTCCTCCAAAATTTGTATGTTGAAACTTAATCGCCTATGTGATAGTCTTAAGAGGTGGAGCATTTAAGAGGTAAATAAGTCATGGGGTCAGAACCCTCATAGATGAGATTAGGGCCTTTTAAAACGGCTTGAGGGGGTGGGTGCCTCCCCTTCCATCCCTCCCGCCATGGGGGGCACAGATGCAGTAAGGAGGCCCTCACTAGACACCACATGCTGGTCCCTGTTTCTTGGACCCCCCCAGCCTTCAGAACTGTGAGAAAATAAATTTCTGTTCTTTATAAATGGCTCAGTCTTGGGTATTTTGTTATAGAAGCACAAACAGATGAAGACAGAAAGTTGATTCTTACTTTCAAACATGAGCTGGACAGACTACCAGAGAAGGTGGAGTAAGTGACTAAAGGCAGTGAGGTCACAGAGTTGAAAGTGCAGGCTTGGGAATCAGAAAGACCTGCCACCCACGATATTTGATATTTGGCAAGACACAGCTCCCCAGCCCACGGTTCCTGCACCCGTATTAGGAGAATCATGTATCTGTGGGTGAGTCTCATGGGAATTAAATGAGTTGATGTTTGTAAAATCTCACTAGGTGCAGGGCAGGCATGTAGTAGGTGATAATTCAACAAATGGCAGGTGTCAATATTAAAATTAACCATTTTAATAGACAACTGATGCACAGCTCGGACCAAAACATCTTCCTTCGTCTTGGCTGCTACACTTCCACGTGATAATACCCTCAAGGGTAGAGAGACACTATTTTCATTCCTATAATTTTGATTTAGTTGTTTGAAGGAAACTGTATTTCATTTGAACTACTTTATCAGTATCAAATCCTATTTTAAAAGCAATTGTTAAGAATTTGAATAGAGAATAAACTTATACTGTCTTTGATCAAACAAGCTGCTGTAATCAGAATGAGTGCTCTGCAACGATCAAGCTATTTATTTTTCAGAGCTTCCAATTCTTTGAAGCCTAAAATGGTTTAATTCTATCCACCAAGCAATTAATATATTCTACTAAACAAATCAGAGCTGGAGAACCAAATTAACACCTTTCAAGAGTGATATATCAGCGCAGGTTTCTACAGAATGCTTTATGACCCTTCCACCTAATTTAATGGATAAATTCTGAGCATCAGAATGTCCCAGCATGGCTTGAATTCTTTCAGAGACTAAAAAAAAATATACTTTCCTATGAAGCGCAATTTCTCAGTAAAAAAAACAAAACTCCTCTACAATATATGAAATTCTTCTTTCAAACCCCTTACCTTTATCCCAAAGTTAGACTAGAACTCTTTGCATTAACCCAGACTGAATTCAGTTAGGAAGAGGGTGTTCTGTGTATATGATAAGAGCCGAGAAAAATGTACACTCAACCTCTGTCCAGCCTCACAAGACGGATGAATCGAGTTTCAGGACTGTAGGTTGCTCAGATGTGACTGCCCCTCCCTGGCCTTCAGTTGGGGGCAACTGATCAGCCTTTCTACACATCCTGTGGAAGGGTACACCACCACCCCAAACCTCAACCGCACCTCCACAATACCAAAGTGTGTGGACTTATTGTTACTTTCTCCCACACCTCCACTCCCTGCTCCCCACAGATTTGAAGTTCTTTGGGGAGATGGGCAAGGAAAATTGCCTGTGTCCCCCAAAATTATCTCCAATATTCACTTTAACCTGACTTTAGGAACTAAAGTGAAAATGAATGAGCTTACCCAGAAATGCCCTAGATTTGATTCATGAAACAGAAACTGGAAGTAATTATTAGATAGTACTGCTAGACAGTGGGAAAATCTAAACTGTCCCATGGACAACTTCTTTTCCTAAAAATAGAGAGGTTCCAAGGTGGTGCCTTTCCCTTCCCCAACCCCTCCTCTATATAGCAGGTATATCCACCTGGTAAGGAGACTGGCTGAAGGCCAGTGTCTGTAATCCTACCACTTTGGGAGGCCAAGACAGGAGGATCACTTGAGGTCGGGAGTTTGAGACCAGCCTAAGGAGCATAGCGAGACTCCATCTCTACAAAATATTAAAAATTACCCAGGGGATCGCTTGAACCCAGGAGTTTGAGGTTGCAGTGAGCAATGATGACACCATTGCACTCTAGCCCAGGCAACAGAGCAAGACACTGTCTCTAAAACCAAAGAGAGAGAGAGAGAGAGAGACAAGCAGGGAGCTTCTGTATTTTCTCTATAATAGGACCTAGGGGATGCATCTGTCTTAAAAAGTAAGGAGAGAAATAAGAAAGAGAGAAAAGAAAGAAATATTATTAATATTATTGTTGTTGTTGTTATTGTGCCAGAACCCGGGCCTTAGCGACAGAAGTTCCCTGACAGTTGCAGCTTTCCATCTTTGTTAATATTTCCATCCTGCCTATGTATCAGATATATAATCAGCAAAACAGGAGCCTCACTCTGACATAATCAGAATGCATTTACTTTAAATGCCTTACATTGAATTGGGCCGGAGGAAGCCCTGGAACAAAATAAATCGATACCTATAATAAACAGTATTACCTAGTAATATTATAGAATTAACATTGTCATGGAGAAAACAAGGTAAAGAGGTAAAATGAGGCCAGGCGTGGTGGCTCACGCCTGTAATCCTAGCAGTCTGGGAAGCCAAGGCGGGCGGATCGCTCAAGGTCAGGAGTTTGAAAGCAGCCTGAGCAAGAGTGAAACCCCGTTTCTACTAAAAAATAGAAAGAAATTAATTGGCCAACTAAAAATATATAGAAAAAAGTAGCCGGGCATGGTGGTGCATGCCTGTAGTCCCAGCTACTCGGAAGGCTGAGGCAGGAGGATTCCTTGAGCCCAGGAGTTTGAGGTTGCTGTGAGCTAACCTGACACCATGGCACTCTAGCCAGGGCAACAAGAGTGAGCCTCTATCTCAATAAAAAAAAAAAAAAAAAGAGGTAAAATGATATTTCTCCCATTAAATAATTGGGCGAACAAATGCTAAAAGGAAGAAAGAGGTGTTCTACTATGATCCACCATTCATGAACCCCTCCATGATACTTTATATTATTTTATTTAATTTTCACAACTACTCAATAAAGAATATACTATCCCATCATCACAAATGAGAAAACTGAGGCTTAGAAAATTAGAGTAGCTTGCCTGTGATTGTTCAGTTAGTAAGGGGAGGAGCTGGAATCTAAATACAGTGCATTTGCCTCAAAAGCCTGTCTCCCCAGCCTGTCTCCCCAGCCTGTCTCCCCAGCCTGTCTCCCCAGCCTCTGGCTCATGGCAGGCCCAGCAGGTGTCAAGCCAAGTTACCGAATATCAGACTAAACTGCATTCCAGTAAATTATATTGTTGCAAACTTTGCCTATCCCTTTCTACAAAAGAAAACAAACTGAATGCAAAACACAGCATGAAAATGGTTTCATCTAACTCAATATGTGCATATTCAAAAACCAAGTGTAAAAATTTTGAGCTACATCAGGCACCTATGAAAGAGGAGCTAAAAACCTATTTTCCTTTTGCAAACAAAACAGAAATCACAGGCGGGGCGCTGTGGCTCACGCCTGTAATCCTAGCTCTTGGGAGGCCGAGGCGGGCGGATTGCTCAAGGTCAGGAGTTCAAAACCAGCCTGAGCAAGAGCGAGACCCTGTCTCTACTATAAATAGAAAGAAATTAATTGGCCAACTGATATATATATAAAAAATTAGTCGGGCATGGTGGCGCATGCCTGTAGTCCCAGCTACTCGGGAGGCCGAGGCAGCAGGATCGCTGAGCCCAGGAGTTTGAGGTTGCTGTGAGCTAGGCTGACGCCACGACACTCACTCTAGCCTGGGCAACAAAGCGAGACTCTGTCTCAAAAAAAAAAAAAAAAAAAAAAAAAAACAGAAATCACAGACATGAAGCAGAATAATACAAAACATGAAGTTTTGTCTACCACGGGAATACTTGTACAAGTGCTCATATTAAATCTGAGACAGAAGTATGTAGGTAACAAGGACAGAAGATCTATGAGTCTGCCCTATGTTTGATCACGTTAAATGAGGTATTTGTATATACATATGCACGTGTAAGTATATGCATCTATATTCTTAAATTTTTCTATAGGACTCATCTAACCTATAACTCCATAAACATATTTATTAATATAGTATTATAATATAATATAATAAATTTAATTAATAATTAAATTCTTCACCCTGCCACTGCTAATGGAATATTTGTCAGAATTTTATTTCTTCAAATTAAATGGCTTCATTTATCCTTTCCTCCTTCTACCTCTTTGCCACATATTTACTTTGGCTGTGTGGACAGTTTGGCAACAATCACAGGAATGAATGTGATTCTAATGGTCACGAGAGAAAACCACACAGTATTATACCAAACCTACCTTAGGACAAGCCCATGAAAAAGAAACTAAATGCATAGGAGGTAGAGAGAAGACTCCTAAAGAGCCAGGCCATCAGCCTTTCCACACAAACCCGGTCTCAGAAGCAAAGTCATCTTGAGAACCATTCATTCAAGGACCACCGTGTGCTTGGCGCTAGGCTAGGCACCGAGGACACAGTGCCCGCCTAAACGAGGAGATGGGAGGCCGGTCAGGAGAGGGACATGGAGACCAACAGTTACAGAGCCATTGGATCGGGGCTGCAATGGCAGTATGCACAAGATGTAGGGCCCATGGAAGTGTGTGCACCCTTGAATAAAAGAACATTCTTAGTCTGGTGCGTGAACATATGCCACATATAAATACTTGCTGAACATAAAGTACCGATGATAAAAGGTCATGTCTAGACCCAATAAAAACTATTTTTAATTTCACTTACTCCATAGGATATACCTGGACCATTTTTTCTGGTACTGCATCCTAGTGAGCCTTTGCTCATCAGTCTTCCCGTCAGCTCCAGCTTGCGGATCACTACCATCCTGTGCCCCACAATTTTTAATCTCATTTTCCACCTTTAGTTTCCAAACCAGCATGGACTTTGTCACACGCCTTCCAGTTTGGGCTGAAGGTCATCACCTGGTCATTTATATTGCTGTGTCCTCAATATAATAGAGACATATGGCTAATGTGTCCTTAATTGTGTTATTTTGTTGTGCTCTGTTGCTATCGCATCTCCTGAATTTTCTTCAGCCAATTACTGTCGAGTGCATTTAATTTCTTCTATTTCATTTTAGCCCATTGCCAATATTCTCCTCCCCACAGAGTCAGTATTCTGCTGGAGAAATACTAGGCTTTTGTATTACACTAATATGAAGATTCATTCTATGATACTTTCTTGAAAGTGAAGCTATTCTCTTCTGGAAAGACCATGCAGCCATTGTAATAGCTGATTTCTTTTAGCCTTTCAGTGGACGGCCACATTCTTTATTCAGTATGTCACTGTTTCCACGTTACACTTAATTATATGATGATGTGTAGAGTGCCACTGTATTCTGATAAAATAGGTTGAACTACTCTAGATGTCAACAACAAAGGTCACTGCCCTCAGACAATGACATTTACTCACCTTCCAGTCAATAAAAAAGACACCTGCAATCTTAGTAGAAAGATATGAAAGTGTAAGAAAAACATGTAAAATCTCTATACAACTATGAAAGAAATGCTTTTCCCCTGAATGCACTATATTTACTATAGTTTCAACAGTTTCCTCTTTTCCTCGGAAAATAGTGGAAGAATCATTTATAATATCCATGGCCTAAAAACACCGTGAGTGTACTTAAGAGTATAGGATACTTTCCTGATTTCTTATATTATAGTTTTGGTCTTTTGTTTGTTTGTTTTTGATACAGTGTCTCACTCTGTCACCTTGATTTGAGTGCAGTGGCATCATCATAGTTCACTGCAACCTCAAACTCCTGGGCTTAAAGAATCCCCCTGCCTCAGCCTCCCAAGTAGTTGGGACTACAAGCATGCACCACAATGCTCAGATAATTTTTCTATTTTTAATGGAAACAGGATCTCACTCTTGCTCAGGCTTGTCTTGACTCCTGAGCTCAAGTGATCCTCCCACCTTGGACTCCCAGAGTGCTAGGATTATAGGCACGAGCCACCATGCCCAGCCAGTTTTGTTTTGTTTTTACCATAAAAACTAAGCAGTTTACTTCCTAACTTTAGGACACAATTAACTTTCTTTGTACTTCTTTATGTTTTTTAACACCTTGTTTCCACAAGTTTCAAGAGTTGGTTTCAAGATAGAATTTGCAATTTGCGACTTTTAGCTTAGATTACATCTGTATTTTTAGTGCAAATACTAAACGTACCAAGAAGTGAAATTTCTTTAAATTTGATATAACAGCTTAGTCCAGATCATGATTTTCATAATTTTAGTTATTTAAAGAAAACATTACCAATTAAAAAAAAAAGGCAGCACATTTCATTATGGAATTTGTAGTGCATCAATACCAAATTTCTCCACAAAGATTTTTCAAAGGTGTGTAGGCACCAAATTTCTCCGCAAAGATTTTAAAGAGGATATTAGAAGTGGACTTAGAATGCTGGGTGGCAGCTGGTCTGACATGACAGACTTGTACAAATGTGCCAACGAAGCCCTTATGGTTTATTGGGTAATTAGGGGAAGTGGCTTTGGTGCCAGCCAATCAGATTCCTGGGCAGCTACTTCTAAACCCACTTACTCTTAAAGCAGATCATTAAAAATGCACTTTGGTGGAGAAGCTTTGCTCCTACTCGACATAAACAGTCTATTTGCAAAGTTAGTCATTTGGTCAAAATGCAGCACATCAGTGCTGGTACAGTGAGCAACCACCTCTATATTACACAAACATCTTCCATTACAGGCATTTCAGAGTGAAGCTTTCGAACGTGAAAGGAACGAATGGGGCTGCCACGGGCATGCGCCCATCCATTCCCATCCATAAAACCACATATTGACACACAAAAGTGAGTTCATTTCATTTGTTTGCAGGGTTCTGAAAATTTCACTCCAGAGCTTATGTGTACAGTACAAACTGAAGCACATCTTTTAAATGCCAAACAGAGGACAAATTTTTTAACTTGAAAAGACAAATCTTAATTCCTAGAAGCTGGTTAAGTCCATCTCCTCCTACCAAACAAACAGGAGATAACTAAAAAGCTTTCCGAAAAATCACTTAAGAAGATTAGGATTTTTTTTCTTAAAAACATGGAGGTAAATATTATTAAATATGCAGTTGTCTATCATGCGAAAACCTCACAAGCCAAGTTTGCTCCAAATGCTGTCTTGGAGAAAAGAGGATTAGAACATGTTAAGAAAACCATGAAGAATGTAGCCTAGGTCTCAAAAACTTTTAAAGCTACTGCGGTGTTGACATGGATTCGATCTTTATTTTCTAATATGACATTCACCTTCATTCCCAGAAAACTATAGCTATCTAATCCTGGAAGTCAAGCTTCTCAACCAAAAGTTTTAGTCCCCAGAGGAAGTATAGGCACCAAGGACTAGGAAGGACTGCCAATAAATTCTGGCTCAACCAGGAGCAAGGTTCAAAATATTTACTAATTACCTGGCATTGGCAATGACTCATCAGAATGTACTTCCAGATGCCACTGCACTAGAGCAAGGTTGGAGAAGCCCCTTTGTAGGGAATTCCAAAGGAGGGGCTAAATAAACTAAAACAGCAGGGGGTACACAGGGTCTTAAGAAAGGGGCCATTTACTGATCAGTTCGGATATATTTCAATATCTTAGCAACTAGTTCAAACATACCTGTGCATACTGGCTGCACATCAGCCTTGCTCCTCCCTATATGAAAACATCTACAACATGGGGGCTAGACTCAGGGAAGAAGCACTTAAAAAGAGACTGGTGACTTGTATTGAAGTGTAGATGCTGATCAAATGCACCCGAGGTCCCCTGAAAACACAGGGAGGACGGTGGAAGGGCAAAGAAGGAAGAGAAGAGTTCAGGAATAGCCATAACCTATCAAAACAATGAAAGGATTTAAGACTGCAAATTGTAAAAAAAAAGAGAAGCAATAGTGGCTAGCAGGGAAATCTTAGCCAAGAAGGGCCTCCAAGAGGTAAAAGGTGGCCTTTTCTCGGGCTGACAAGAATAACAAGTGTGCAGTCCACTGGGAGCAATGAGGTAGGCACTGGTTTCCATCAGCATCCTAAATCCAATTTGAAACCATCATTCCATCTTCAAAGTAATAGATGAAAAAGTTTACACTGAAGATAAAGCACCTCAAGTTGAATCACATCATCACCCTGGGGCTGATGAGGCACTGCGTGGGTTTTCTATTACGTTTCCACAGACTGAGCATCTGTCTTGGAGGGAGCTCATTCAGCCTCGGCCGGGAGCTTTCACACGCAGGCGGACTCATCAGCACCCGAGAGCACTGAATGGAAAGATACTACGAGGAGACAAGGCAGAGCGTTGGGAAAGAGTTTTAACTCATAAAAGCTTATCCTGAACAAGTAAAAACACCAGGATGAAGCAGCATGAGAAAGTACCTACACGGCCCCAGCAACCAGGTTCTTTTAAAAGATGAGCCCTCACACCATGGCTGGGAGGAATGTCACCTTCCGCTCTCTGAAGTGGAGCCAGGTACCAACAGGTGACTGTCATTAAAAGCATCAAACACTCTATCACTGAGGCCAAAGAAAATTCATGTACTTCTATTTTCACACAATAGGCATCCATAAATGTTGACCAAAATAATGAGAGGGTGAATACTTTCAGGACGATTCCTTGTCTTATTCTGAAGGTAGGGAGTTATGACTTAAAATCCCTTCCCTGAAAATGGTGATGAGGGTGAGATCTGGAGATGATGGGGCAGGCAGAGAGTAAATGTGAGCCATGGCCATCTTACTTCAAGAAACCCTTAGGTAAGACTCATAGGATCCCAGAACTCAGTGGATTGAACTTGGGACGTCTGACAGCATGCCCTAGTATGTGTCAGTCTCTTCCATTTTGACGTGTCAGCCTTTCTTTTGGGCCCTTCTGCAAGGAGGCAACAATTGGAAATTACTACCGTCTCCAAAATAGTTTCCCCACAACCTCACCACAAATAAGCAAATTAAATCCTATATCTTAGTTCTTCCCCAAGGAGATCTAAAGAAGACCTGTGAATCAAAGACATAACAATTTGGAACAAGCATAAGTTAAACCTGTGCCCTCTTTCTCTACGGAAAATTGATACACAAGCTTCCAGATGTGAAGTTCTGAAGTGTTTTTGCAAATAGTGTGGATGTAGAGGGAAATCTGTTGGGTTCTCTTGTCCGCCCTTAAAGCTTTGCTTCCAGGCATTTGATCACAATGGGTCTCCTTGAGATGCTGATAAATGTCTCTCAAAGCAGTGGAACAGTGCATTTCACAGAAAGTCTCTCCCTGGAAGGCAGAGCTCCTTGGAATGGTACCACATTGGCCAGAAACCCTCATTTCCTGCAGTGCAGCATCCATCCAAGAAATACTCTCTCCAGGACCAATATTGCCAAGAATAATACAGACAAACATGTTGGCATTCACAAACTTTGAAGGTAGCCCAGAAACCAAGATGCTCAGCCCACTTGCAACAGAGAAAGACATGTGCCTCCTCTTCTTTCTCTGGATTACCCACCACATACCTGAGAGGTTTAGCTAGCCTACTACTAACAAACAACAGCCAGCTCAAGGAATGATACGTTCTTTGAAAAAAGCAGCTTATGCTCAAGAATTGGAGACTTGGGCAAAATCTCATTCTACTTAAATCAGTACCTTCCAACAATGCTGGTCTAGATCCCATCAGTGCCTCTATTCTCTATTTGTAACTAGAGGTAGACACTAAAGGGAAGGATCCCCAATAAGTCAGCTAAAACTGATTAATTTCCCTTGATCTAGATCCAATAGAATTCACATATTTAATAAAGCTGACTTGAAGTTGTTCTCACCAACCTTTCAAATGCTCTTGTGCTGGAGAGAGGAGGTATGACCAGAGGTGACTGTCATGCTCCTCTTCCTGAAGCTCCATCCCTCAGCCTTTTCAACAAGGGAAGAACAGTGCGCAGAAGCTACAGGAGACTTAAATGTTGACAAGCACTGTTATATAGTCAGATCTTTCTAAACCCTTTCGGCACTTTTCAGTAACTACCAACCCCCCAATATCCTGGTGATCTCATTAGTGCCCATGGCCTCTTCCGGTTAGAACAACTCATTATCATAAAAAAAGGGACTACTCTCTGAAAAGGAGAATTTTATTTCAGAACAATTTTATCTTTTAATCTTAAGATATTCCCTAAATTCTAAGTGTTTTGGGACATTGGACTATTAATTAGCTTATGAACCTTTTAGTGACTGAGTTAATACAATTTCATAAATGATAAACATATATTCAAGAAACAGTTTTCTTCCCTGCACTAATCTAGACAACTATATTCCCTACATTTGATAAGCAAAATTTATAGATATTTTATAGCAAGATTTGAGTTGAAGAAGAAGATTGGCAAACACCCTGGAAAAAAAATAATAATGTTAGATATTGGAATCACAAGGCCATCAAGAAAGGCAGTGGAAAATTAAGAAAGATGGGCAAGGAGAAAATATCTAAATGCCTTTTAAATGAGATCTGAAAAAGAGATGGAGAAGCAATGAGGTGTAAAGCTAAGACAAAGGCAAACTTTCAGAATTCCGGATAAACAAGCAGACATCATTCACATGCAGTGAGCTGGTGACGCAGAAAGGCCACCAGACCTCGGAAGGAGCAATACTCCCACCTCGCACGTCCATTATGGGAGGAAGTCTAGTCCTTGTCTGGCATGCAGCTAGTTAGATTTCTAGTTTTCCATCTCACTGCTCTAAGGAATCATTTATGTTGGCTCAAGCCACCAGAGACTAATGGATATTCCCCACTCCATAAACCAGCGGCCACATTCCCGTGTTTCTATGCAGAGACTGGGGACCTGTAGGTAAGGTTTCTACGTAACTAAAACTATCGTTCACCATCAGCATTGATGGTGATACGCTGCCATGTGTAAACCAAGTAGACTTGTGTATGTCTAAAGTGCTGGTCACCTTAATACTTTGGCAAATATTTATCTGATCTGGTAGTGAGCTTAGTACAAAGCTGCACCAAGAATGAGAAAGAAACTCTAAGCTTCAATGGAATGAATTCCTGTGGGACAGTAAATTTAAGAAAGTTGGCTTTGACCTTTAGATCTGCTAAGGTTCATAAGGCAGAGAAGTGTTACTGGCTTCCCAGGATCCAGATCTGATTAGATAGTTGAAGAGATTATTGGTGGCCCCTTCTTTGTACCAGAAATGCCAGCTTTTGACCTTCTTACTATTCATCAGTACCTCCATCAAGGAAATTTTTTATTAATACTGAGACTTTATCTTATAAAAATTTAAAGTAGCACCAAAAGAACAGGCAAGAGGAAAAAGGCAAAACAATCAGTTTATTTTTCTTATGTTCTAAAAAAATCTAAAATAATATTGAAATTATAGACAACTTTTCCTTTGATGGACTAAAAAGTTTAATCACTGATTAAAGCTGAGATATCATATTCAACCTGAGATATCAGTCACTCAGTGATACCACCTCCTACCTAATAAGCCAGTCACAGTTAAAGAAAAAGAAGAAAATCAAATCTTACTATTTTGAATTAATTCTCAGGCCCCATAAAATTAGCACCAGAATAAAAGGAATTGTTGGTAATTCTAGCGTCATCTTGATAAAGTTCAGATTTCTATTCTTGTAGCTTTTTTTGGTTTATATGTTTGCTTATGTTTTGTTGTGTGTGTGTGTGTGTGTGTGTGTGTGTGTGTGTGTGTGTGTGTGTGTTTGATTGTCTAATGAGTTTAGAAAATTCAAGGATGATGCAGGCTGGAAATTCTGCACTGTAGCCTAGAACCTAGAGTTTGGCCTACCTAAATTTATTTGGCAAAGCTAAAAGTCCAGTTGTTGTGACGTGCTTACATACTCAAGCTACTCTTGTGGAAATTTTCAATTCAAGAATAGAAAGTTAATCGCAAGTGAAAGCATTTAACTCATCTACTGTGCAGCAAACCTGAGTGCTGCTATAAAATTACATGAATCTAGCCTATTCCTGTGCCTGAATCAACACGAAGGGAGTTGGATCTGCCTGAGCAAGGACCCCCTGAAATTCATGGAGAGTCACTACCCAGCACTGTGGAGAAATCACCATTTTTTTTGGCAATAGGTGCAAGTGACTGATGGCACTCAATTGTTCTCTTTTTAATAAAATGCTTTGTGAACAAGGGTGGTCATCATTTTTAAAAAGACCTAATGCTTCCTTTTATAGTTTTTCTTCCTTAAGATAATAAATGACAACTTCACTTTTTGTCCCCTCTCTAGTTCTTAAAGAAAGTTGCAAGATGGAAACCATGAGAATAAAATCTTCATGGTGGCTGTGAAAAACATCAGTCTACCAGTCCCTGGAAGGAACAGAATGTGTTTAGAGCTTTCTCAAAAATCCTGTTCCCAGAGAATTGTCACCATTTTACCTTCTGAGAGTTCACAGGAAAGTTCTACTCTCAGAGCTTGTCTTTATTTGACAGCAACTTAGAGCTCGCTCTATGCAAACAGCCCTTTCTACAAGGCATTTGTCAAAAACAATCAATGGCAATTGTTTAACATTGTTGCTGCCTGGGGCAGTATTACCAATGGGGCTGACAAGAGGCTGACCAAAAACTTAAAAGGAAAAAACTGGGGAATGAGATGTCCATACAGGCTTTGCAAAGCTCTGAGATGTTCCTTGGAATCAAGAAAGCCATGTGTATGAGCAGGGTTGTGAGCATAACCAGGAACTGTGCACATCCCAGAAAAGACCTAAGAAGCCATAATCTCTCAGCCCTGCCTAACCTTGAGACTGTGCTCAAGCAGAAAGTGAAGGCTAAGGCAGACTGTGCCTAACCCACCGTAGCACTGAAGGAGTGCCCCAACACACACAGAGTCCCTGGGCCAAGGCTGAGAGCCTTGTTGGCTCAAGGCATTTAAGGAAATCTCCATCCAGTCACTAAGCTAACCAAGCAGAGAATTCAGTGGCTACATACAACTTCACATACTTTACATAATTAGTCCAGGAGTGTCACCTAATAAACAAACAAATAGCAACGATAAAAACTCAAGTGGGGTAGAGGGGAGAAATGTGATTTCCAGAGTTGCCACATTATATTATTTAAATTTCCAGATTTTGACAAAATAAACTGTAAGATAAGGAAAGAATGGGGAAAGAATGACTTATACATAGAAAAAACTTCAGTAATAGAAACTGTCCCTAAGGAAGCCCAGATGTTGGACTTAATAAATAAAAACTTTAAAATAGAGAGATCTTCCTGAATTTTCTGGGTGGGCCAAATGTAATCACAAGAGTCTTAAAGGTGGATGGCAGGGTGATGCGACATGAGAGGGACTCAACCCCTGTTATTGACTTTGAAGATGGAGGAAAGAGGCCAAAAGTCAAGGAATGTGGGGGGCCTCTAAAAGATGGAAAAGATGGGAGGCCAAGGCGGGCGGATTGCTCAAGGTCAGGAGTTCAAAACCAGCCTGAACAAGAGTGAGACCCCGTCTCTACTATAAATAGAAAGAAATTAATTAGCCAACTAATATATATAGAAAAAATTAGCCAGGCATGGTGGTGCATGCCTGTAGTCTCAGCTTCTCGGGAGGCTGAGGCAGGAAGATTGCTTGAGCCCAGGAGTTTCAGGTTGCTATGAGCTAGGCTGACGCCACGGCACTCACTCTAGCCTGGGCAACAAAGTGAAACTCTGTCTCAAAAAAAGACAAATAAATAAATAAAAAATGGAAAAGACAAGGAAAAACACTCTCCCGTAAACCCTGTCAGGCTACCGACATCTGACTGCAGCCCAGGGAGACCTGTATCAGACTTGTAGCCTTCAGAATGGCAGATGACAAATTTGCATTGTTCTATAGTGCTAAGTTTGTGGTAACCTGTTACAGCAGCAATAGAAAACCAATTACAAATAAGCCAGGCACAGAAAGACAAATGCCTCTCATTCTCCCTCATATGTGAGAGCTTAAAAAGTTGATCCCATAAAGGTAGAAAGTAGAATGGTGGTTATCCGAAACTGGGGAGGGTACGGAGGATGGGAGAAGGAAGAGAGAGTGGTTAATGGGTACAAGAATAGTTAAATAGGAGGAATAAGTTCTAGTGTTCCCTAGTACAGTAGGGAGACTATAAGTAGCAACAACATATTGTATATTTCAAAATAGCTAGAAGATATTTGAAATGTTCCCAACACAAAGAAATGACAAATGTTCAAAATGATGAGTATCCTAACTACCGTGATTTGATCACTGCACATGGAATGCATGTATCAAAATATCACACGTACCCCATAAATATGTATAACTATTATGTACCTATAAAAAATTTTAAGTAAAAAAGGTAAAATTAATTTTAATAATATATCTTGTTTTATTCAACAAATCTAAAATATTATCATTTCAATAAATAATCAATATAAAAATGATTAAAGAGAAATCTTACATTCCAATAAAAAAACCAAGTTGCTGATATTGGAAATGAGAATGGGGTGCTGATGTAACAAGTACCTGAAACTGTGGAAGTGGCTTTTGAATTGGGCAGTAAGCAGAAGCTGGGAAAATTATTGAGGGGCATGATAGAAGAATCTTAGATTACCTTGAACAGACTATTCGTAGAAATATGAATATTAATGACTCTGCTAGAAGCCTCAGAAGGAAATAAAGAAGCATAGTAAAGAAAACATATATCGCCTTAGAAAGTACCTAAATTATCACTAACAGAGAGCTGGTAGATTGAGGGGAAAAACTGTTAAGCTAAAAGGAACCAGAACTTGGTGGTTTGGGGAATTCTTAGCCTTTCCATTTTGCAAAAGATGCTAAAATTTAAGATAGTCATTGTCAGGAGAGAAAAACCTGAGAACATGGATGTACAATCTTGTGCTAACACCTCAGAACAAACAAAAGGTCAGAGTATTTGTCATATGTCACAGAAAATGCTCTTTGAAGATACTAAATTCATGACTAATAAATCCCTCCTGCCATCTCAGAAGAAGCCAAAAATGGGATTATCTAAGAAAGATTTTGGAGGACCCTCTTGTCTAATGGAGTGAATCCTCAGTGCGTAAGATATTTGTTGCAGACATATGAGGTCCTTGAGGATTATCAACAGAAACACTGCCATCTTGGACCCAAAAGGACAAATACAAGGTGTTCCTGAAGTCCCCATACATAGGAAAAATTAACAACGTCATATAACATTTTATATTATATTATATGTTTTTAATTTTTTTGTTTTTATTCCCATTTTCCCTATGTATCGTGGCTTTGGGGACACCCTGTAAAGTACAAAGTGGAAGAAGACTGTCAGACTCTGGAAATTCTATAGGAAACAGGAAACAGGATGATGAACCTACTCAGCTGCAGAGATGTGCTACCTTTCCTGAAAAAGAAAGCATAACTCCGATGCCAGAGCCGAGAGCCCAGAGTGGAACCGAGAAGTTTCCAGGCCTTGAAACATAATGATATTTACTGCCTGAATTTTTAAATTGCTTGGGTCTAGTGGCTCCTTTTTTCATCCCATTTCTTCCTTTTTTAAATAGGAATGTCTAAAATTCCTATCCTATCCCTGTCTATCATGGTACTTTATGTGGTGATAATTTGTTTTCTAGTCTCACAGATCCACAGATGGAGGTGAATTTTGTCCCAGGATGGATTATCACCAAAGCCTCACCCACACCTAATTTATATTATTTAAATATCAAATTGAGGACTTTTGAGCTAATAAGATTTAGATGATGCTGGGTGTGGTGGTTCACACCTGTAATCCCAGCACTTCAGGAGGTGGAGGTAGGAAGATTGCTTGAGTCCAGGAGTTCAAGAACAGCCTGAGCAAGAGGAGATCTCATCTCTACAGAAAATAGAAAAATTATCTGGACATGGTGGCTCATGCCTGAAGTCTCAGCTACTCTGGAGTCTAAGGCAGGTGAATCATTTGAGCCCAAGAGTTTAAGGCTGTAGTGAGCCATGATCCTGCTGCTGCACTCAAACCTGGGTGACAAGAGTTTGTAAACAAACAAACAAAAAAGTTAGTATGTCCAAAATAAGATCCTGAGACTCCCTCCAAAACAACTCCCCCTTGGTCTTTTGCAACTCATCGAAAGCAAGTCTATTCTTCCAGTCACTCAAGCCGAAAGAATTACAGCCCCCCCCCAAACCCCCCACCCCCGCACACACACCCCCTCGCTGCCTTTTTTTTAACCTTCTATACCTGATACTACCATCCGGAAATCCTATCAGCATTACCTCCAAAATAAAATATGTTAAGAATTTAGCCAAGTGTGGTGGCTCACACCTATAATCCGAGCACTTTGGGAAGCTGAGGCAGGAGGATTGCTTGAGGTTAGGAGTTCAAGACCAGCCTGAGCAAGAGTGAGGCCTCTCTATAAAAAATAGAGAAATTAGCCAGGCATGGTGGCACACACCTATAGCCCAGCTATTCAGGAAGCTGAGCCCAGTAGTTTGAGCCCAAGAGTTGGAGGTTGCAGGGAGCTATAATGACACCACTGCACTCTAGCCTGGGTGACACAGTGAGACCTTTCCTCAAAAAATAAAAAAAATAAAAAATTAAGTGTTTCTCATTATCCCTACTGTCCCCACTCTGATCCAGAGATCATCTCCCTTCTAGATTAATTCTATACCTCCTAACTGGTCTCTCTGCTTCAACCCTTTCCAGATCAGTCTATTTTGAACCCAGACAGATCATGTTATTTCTGTGCTTGAAACCTGCGAAGTGACCCATCTCACTCAACATCTTTACCATGACTTAAAAGCCCCTCCATGGTGTGGCTGTCAGTTACCTCACACGCCCATCTCTGCCATTCTCGCCTTCTCCTCCCTGCGGCCACGCTGGCCTTCACAGCTCCTTGAACGCAGGCACGTTTCCACGTCCGACCTCTCTGCCTGCCCAACCCTCTGCCCAGCACGCGCTTTCCCTAGACAGCGCCCTCACTTTGCTCAGACCTTTATTCAAAATTCACCTTCTCAGTGAGGCCTCCCCTGACCCCTTATCATCTTTCAATATTCCCCAGCAATTTATATATTTTCCCCTCACTTAGTTTTCTGCAGTTATCATTATCACTGTCTTTTATTCATGTGTTTTATCTTCTGTCTCCCTCACTGGAATGTAAGCTCCGTGGGGCAGAGATTGTATCTATTTTGTTCACAGTGTACCCCAATGCATAGATGACAGGCTATGTTCAAGTCACATGGTGCTCGATAAATGAATTATTGTATGATTCATAAGTGAAGGGATATAGATGACATTATGAGAACAATGAAGAGAAAAAAATGAAGCTATCCTAAGGAAGAAAATGATAATTTATTCTTAGATGCAATCATACTTTGTCTCTCATATTGTGATGAATGGTATAGCAACCTAATTCTCACTCCTCTTTCAAACTCCAACTCATGTTTCACCTTTTTCATGAATTCTTCTCTGATAGACCCAGTACTTAGGGATTCTCTCCCTGGCCCAAGACCTAAACCCTTACAGTCAACGTCAATCAGTTACCACTTAAAGACCTTGTATGGTCCATTAGCTTTATGTATGTGTGTATGTGTGGGGATACATTTGCAAACTATTTCTCCAACCCAAATGTCATCTCTTCAAGAATATGACCTTCATTGCATACTTCTCTATATATCCGCTTCCCTCTACTGAGACTCATGTACTTTTGTGCATGTGGTTTGTCTGTTTTTATTAGATATGAGGAAGGCTAGAGCATCAAGACGTTTTAACAAGTCAAGATTCACCAGGGCTCAGAGCCCTGGGCACTCCTGGAAGTCTCATCTCTGAATAACAGGAGAAGGTGACAATGGCAAGATTAGGAATGCTATTTTTCTCTTTCTTGCAATTATTATCTATTTTTTTATTTTGGTAACATAAGAGATAAAATTTACCATTTTAACTATTTTTAAGGTTGTGGTTCAATGGTGTTAAGTATCATACATTCACATGGTTGTGAACCATCATCATCTCTTCCTTACATAAGCCTTTTTAGATGCCTGTCTCAGCAGCAAGTAAAAGATTTTCACATTCTTCTTCACCTGGCCCCATTATATCAATAACATCCTCAAATTCCTGGAAGCCAAAGCTGCCCTTAATTTTTGTTTGTGTTTTTTAAAGTTACCCCAGGCCCATAAGGGGCTATAATTACTAAAAAAGGATCCTAGCATTGTAAATACTATTGAAAACTAGATAGGAATAGGCAAACATAGAAAACTATCAAAAAAGTACTCAAGTAATAGAAAATTTGGCAAATGACTTTCAAAACTGCTCCCAATAAAGCTAAAGGCAACTTCAAGTAATTTTACATTACCAAGAAAGTTTCAATGTAACAAAGTTTGTTTTCAATATCCAGCAGTTACTTTATAACTCTATTTATGACTTCACAACAAGTAATTTTGTACAACAGATGTTTCCCTAACATCCTTGTCCATTTAGCAATTGTCATCCATAAGAACTTATCTCATTATATATGTTCCCCCCAATTGCATGCCGGGTAAACTCAGTGAGGTCACCGAGCTATTGTAGCCAAACTCATTACATCTCCATTGGTCTGCTGGGGAGCAACATTCCTCTTTTATCATTCTCCTGTCCCTCCTGTCCCTGTAAAACATCCTCATAGTTTTTAAAAAATCATAATTCATCTATTAAATACATACACATAAATTCAAAAAAATAATTAGAAGAAGAAGTTGTCTGCATAGTACAAATATGCAGGTCAGGCCAGTCCTCAGGAGGCCAGATAATGCAGCACTTCAAAGCAAAGATGTGGAGTAACCCAGGCTTAAGCTCCTATTCTGATCCTCCAGGCACAAGCTGCACAACTCAGGCAAGACACCAAATCTCTGAACTTCAACTACAGCCACTGCGAAATGGGGTGTAATCGCAGTACTTACTTCACATGACGTTCGTAAAGGTTAAATGCATCTATGGCACTAAGTTCTGTGCACATGGTAAAATGTTTGAAAAGAATTACTTAAATATACCATTAAGTAATATTTATTAGTCTTATTTTTATGTAACAGGAAGAAAAACGACAGTAACAACACAAAAATCAGACATCAGTCTTAAAGTGGGGAGAATAAATTATAAACTGTACCCCTTCACTAACAGACTGTGTGTAGAAAAAAAACCCTGCTTAAGAATTTGGTCATCAAGAATTTTATTTTCCTTCTCCAAAAATCAAAGCTTTTACCAATTCTTTGTCACATATGCTGAGGGCCAAAGTACAGGATAACCCAATGATAGACTCAAAAGTTATGAATGGTGAGGCCCAAAGTTCATCTAGATGGGGAAATTGAAATGACTCCAGATTATTTTGTTACAGATCTGTAACTATTTTGGGGAATTGGCTCTGGGTAGCTCCAAGTTTTTAGGGACCCTAGAAAGTTGGAAAAGAGAGGTGACTTTTTAGCTATTGAAGAATGGCCTGCAATATTTAAACAGTTTAGGGCCTTTAGGCAGACTGTAGCCAGTAAACTATACCCTGTGATGGAAAGTAATTAGTAAATTATTTTTGTAAAAATTGTGTCTAATGTTCACTTTTTTTTTTTTTTTTTTTTTTTTTTGAGACAGAGTCTCGCTTGTTGCCCAGGCTAGAGTGAGTGCCGTGGTGTCAGCCCAGCTCACAGCAACCTCAAACTCCTGGGCTCAAGCAATCCTGCTGCCTCAGCCTCCCGAGTAGCTGGGACTACAGGCATGTGCCACCATGCCCAGCTAATTTTATATATATATTAGTTGGCCAATTAATTTCTTTCTATTTATAGTAGAGACGTGGTCTCGCTCTTGCTCAGGCTGGTTTCGAACTCCTGAACTCGAGCAATCGCCCGCCTGGGCCTCCCAGAGTGCTAGGATTACAGGCGTGAGCCACCGCGCCCGGCTTAATGTTCACTTTTAGGTTGTTCCTTGTTCTGAACTGGAATCACTCTATTATTCCTCCCTCCCTTCCTGATGCTGTCTGTCCCCTTGGACTCCTTGGATTGTTAGGGCTCTCCAAAACCCCCTGCTGATGATTTGTGACTTTGGCATACCTTAAGACTCTGGGCAGTGTCAGCAGCCCCTTCCCTCCACCCCTCCCCACCGCCTTGCATGCGGCCTTCCTGCTGCAGCCAGCACCCCTGCCACCACACCTGCTCGTGCCCAAGAAGCCCAGCCTCTAGGAGTTAGATGACACTTGGGCAATAACACCCTCTGTTAGGTTCCTGTGATAATCAAATGAGATCATGTCTATAAATGTTCTGTTTTTAAAATGAGGCTTTAGGGCTGGGCTCAGTGGCTCACACTTGTAATCCCAGCACTTTGGGAGGCTGAGCCAGGAGGAAGGCTTGAGCCCAGGAGTTCCAGACAAGCCTGGGCAACATAGAGAGACCTCATCTCCAAAAAAGTGAAAACAAAACTAGCTAATTATGGTGGTGTGTGCCTGTAGTCCTAGCTACTCAGGAGGCTGAGGAGGGAAAATGGCTTGAGCCCAGGAGTCCCAGGTTGCAGTAAGCCGCAATCATGCCACTGCACTCCAGCCTGGGTGACAGAGAGAAAACTCATCTCTAAAAAAATAATAATAAGGCTCTAGAACACGATTATTTATTAATAGTCACAGAAAGATGCCTAAATACCTCATGTTGTTACATTAAGTCCCTCCAGCGTGGACGTAAATACGTATCTGCTAATAGATATTGTGCTTTCAGTTGCTATTTCTCTTGTGATAGCATTCTTAGCAGGAACCTCCTTAACTGAGATTTCAGCACCTTAGCCCAGGACATGAGTTCCACTAGATGGTTCCAGGTGCCAAGTTATTTGGTAGCTGTAACTGAGCAACCCAGCCACAGCTGAGGTTTATGTCAAGTTGTTGTACTGCGATATTCTAAACAAGAATCCTGCCAATCATTAAAAATTAAACCATTATTTTTAAAAGTGATGATAAATTTAGTATTTATTCATTATTGGAAAAAAGAAACAGTCGACATAGCAATTGTAGGGGGAAACTTCGAGCACTTTCTCTGAAGTCTCTTGTCACGGACCCTAGTTAGCGGGTTTCATGAGGGCTCTTTCCTGCCCGAACAACGTCCTGTCTGTCAGCTACAGTCAAGGGCTGGCTCAGTCACAAAAGCTCCCTGTCATTTCCGGACAGGATTCCGGCAGCTTCCAGAGCATCGATTCTGTCACTAACACTTATTTCTTTTGAACCTACATAAGATTATATTAACTTAACCAGGCTAGAGACCTTCTTTTTCTGTTAAGATCAACCTTTAGGCCAGACCTGTCCTCACTCGGAGTTTTTCTGCAGGGTCCACTTCAAGGGCTCTCAGCTGCCTTAGTCAGTGACTCGGTTCGTGGTGACCATACTCAAGAACACACAAAAAAAATGTTTCCCTCGCTTAACACTCCATTAACTTTGGAGGTGAATTACTTTAGAGGTGTGCTTCTGCTAAATTATAACTGGCACATTCAGGTCAATTTCCCCTCCTCTATCCATCCTGACATATTTCTCTCTCGGGCAGTAAGAGCTGCCACGTCTTTCAGAACACCCGCGTCGCAGAGAATACCTCTGCCAGGTGACTGTTCAGGCCGCCAGGTGGGGGAGCATTCTCAGCTGGCTCCCTTGAAGAACCCCCACCCCCCATGCCTTGCTTTGCTTTTATTACATCGTAAGAACTCATACAACACTGAAGGTGAATCATGGTCATTTTATACACACAAGATACTCCGGGACCTTTCATGGGCTTATATAGAAATGGCATGATATGTGTTAGTGTTTGCTAGTGATAATTAAGCTCAGTTAACCAGCCCATGTAGGGTACCATGTAAAATTGCTTGGACTTGGAAACCAACTGGAAATGGAGATGAGAAAGGTTTTATGTAAGGCTGAGTAGAGTGAGTAGGTGGGTGAAGCCTTTATATGAAAAAGGAATTTCAAAGGGGGAACGTGGGGGGGGGGGGGAAGGCCAGGAAAGGGATTGGAAGGTGGAAGAGCACAGAATGAAACTGATTTTAGAAATGTTGTGTTTGAGGTATTTGACATAGCTATGAAATGAAAATGGAGAATGGAAACTTAAAAGAAAGGTAGAGGCTGGAGAAATTGATTTGAGAATGATCATCATAGAAGGGTGCTGAAGCCATAGAGTAGTTGAGATTTGTAGGAAAAAGAGAACAGAGAAAGAAAAGAGAAACTTAAATTGTAAGACACATTGTCGTGCTTCTTTCATCTGTCCCCTTTTGGTTGCAGTCTATTTGTGGAAGGATGAGTGATCGCTGTGACTGTAACTTAGGAAGGATGGGGAGACATAGTGTGGTACAAGAATTGGGCTGAAAGGGAGACATTTCAGTTAAGGAAGTCCTTATTTTCTCAACTTTCTCATTAAAAGTGAAGCCATTAATGTTAAACCAACCAAAAATTTAGTAGTAAATTCATTCCTAGAACAAGAAATTGTCAGCATAGCAATTGTAGAGGGAAATTGAAGGACTTTATGCTAAGTCTGCCCTCATACCCAATGGAGTGCCCAAGTCCTGCTAAAACTGTCTGTATCGTCAACGCCCCAACAAACTTACCTTATTCATACTGGACAAGGAAGCCCAGTAATCTACTAGACAGATCCAAAAAATAGCCAGGCACAGTGGCTCATGCCTGTAATCCCAGCACTTTGGAAGGCCAAGGTGAGAGGATCACTTAAGGCCAGGAGTTTAAGACCAGAAAATACAAATCGAATCTTGGTTTAGGTTTTAATTTAGCAATGGTTAGACAATAAAAACTCAATTTATTTATTTATTTATTTTTCCTATAAGGTCTCAGAAAAGTCCACACAGGATTTCCATGCAAGCTTGATGAGTTCAAGCAAATTCACTATCTTCCCCATGATAAAATCTGGATTGGAAATTTCAACTATCACTTTAAAGTTATTCAATTGTACTCAATACTAGCAACAAGACTGATTTCTATCTGCTACAAACCAACCATTCTGTAGATTTCTGGAATATAACAGCCTTGTGTCTGGGTTAAGACTGTACTTGTACTGCCTAGTAAAAACCACAGATTATTAATTTAGTTTCTGCTCCATCTCACTGGACACACAAAGATGTCCTGCACCAGAATCCTGCCAACTCCTACGACCATTTGGTAGAGTCTCACTGAAAATCAGTCTGCTGTGTATCTACCTGCTTTTGCCAATATGACTACAAGAGAAAAGGATAGAATAAAATGCAGGTGTCCAGTATAGCCATTGCTTTTCTTGCTCTCCCCTCAGCTTCCTCTTCTCTCTCCTTGAACCTGACCCGCTCATGCTCCCAGATTTTCTCATTGGGATACCACTTTAGTTACATTATGGGCTACGCTGCTTAGAGTAGACTCCCAACACAACAACATAGAGGATTTTTTTCTATCTCTTCTGTAGCAACCTAAGATGACGGGCAGTCCTGAGGGCTGGCAGCTCTGCTCCCTGAGATCATCCAGGGACCCACAACCTTTCTGTCTTCTTGTCCCACTGTCTCCAGATGTAGCTGTCCCCATCCTGGCCTTCAAAGTAGCCGACCACCACCGTGGCCTGCAAAGCGGGGGAGGAGAAATAGGAAGTGGCACTTTTCACTTATGCTCGCATCCCACTGGCCAGAGATCAGGAAATGTATTCCCTGCTGGGCAGCCATGTGTTCACTGGAATTTGGGGTGGGGGTCTTTAACTGAAGGAAGAAGGAAGGCACAGACTTTGGACGACATTAGCAGTCTCTGCCATAGCTAGTTCAGATTAGGCTTAGGAAATGCCAAGCCAGCCTGGGTGCAAAAACTTTGGTACTTTTCACATTAGATCCTTGAGAAGCCTGAACCATAGGTGCAATACTATTCATGTCTGTTGGGAACTTTTTATTATGTCTCAGGGATTGTGCTAAGTACTTTGTATATATGAACTTAAATAACCCTTACAGCAAACATACATGTGGATATTGTCATCCCCATTTTAGAGATAAGAAAAAAATTGAATTTAGAGTAGTAAAGCAACTTTCCCAAGCTCAGACAGCTAAGCAGCAGTGTCAGGACACAGGGTAGAGGGAGGTGGGCTTCTAGGCTTCTAGGTAGATTGAAATAAGCTGGACTATTGGACAAAGCTTCGAGCTAATAGGAATGGGACAGAAAGCTAGGCCCCATAAGTGGGTATAGGGAACCCAGGATGATGGCAGGAAGCCATTCAACTTGGATGACCATGATGCTGGAGTTAAATAGATGATCCCTGGCCTGATTCTCACTCAGGCACTGAGAAAGGGATGTATTTACCCAGGAATGCACCAAACCCTGAGTCTAGTAGTAACTCACCATTTTCTGTCCCGTTCACTGGGTTGGGAACACCTGCATGGTGCCTTAGTAATCAGTTTCCATGTTTCAGGGCCTGGAAGGGACTCTGTCCTTATCAGTCACTCAGCACATACACTGAATGCCATCCCTTGATCAGACTCTGCTGAGGCCTTGGGGACATATAGATGAGCAAGAACAGAATCATCCTCCTTCTCACAGAATGCACAGAAGGGAAGACAGACACTAGATCCTCTGCCAACAATAACATGTCACCAATGTGGTGGTGGGGAAAGTGCCAAGTGGTGGTCATATCCCTCCATAACCGAGAGGGAGGGGTTCACCCATAACCAGGAGGGAGGAGCTCATTCCTAACAGGAGGGTGGGCCCATCCTTCCCAGAGAACCCAAGCAGCAATGCCCTAAGCAAGTGGCCAGGAAGACTGACTTGAGGACTAATGGCAAGGACGGGATGAGAGAACAACCAGAAAGTACTCTGTGCAGATGGCAGAACACAAGCATTGCTGCTTTAAGCAATGGTCCCATGGTTGCAAGACGAAGATGGCATGAGAGTTTTTAAATCCAATAACCAAATTATTATATTATTGCCTTTCTTCTTGAATCCTTATTTCCAAGATCCTGACTCTGATTTATTTTAGTTTGATCTTTTATCAAGGACTATCTTTTCCTGGTGACCCCTGCCTCCCTGGTATTGATGTTTCCATTCAATCCCTTCAACTTCACCCATCTGATTCCCTTCTCCTGACACTTTTTCCTGGGGCAACCAGCGGTTATGACAGACAACATCCTATAAATAACCAGTTGCTACAAAATGTTCTTAACAACAACTACTGTTAATGAAAATAAACTGCAAGAATATTCGCATCATCAGGCCACCTAGGGCACCCCTTGAACCCTTCCAGTTAGCAGATGCTCTTAGGATCAGAAACGTACGTGATTGTGAAAGGGAATTAAGTGAGCAGCATTGGTAGATTGCTAGATAATCTACCAGCATTGGTAGACAAGCCAAGATTGGAGGCTGGTAGGTAGAGAATGGGGGCGGGGGGAAGCAATGGGTGTCTGTTGAGTTCAGACTCTCATGATTGAGTCCAGAATCAGCTCAGAGAGTAATGACAAAGAGTAAACAATCCTTTGGCAAAAAGTAAAAACAAGTCAAAAGTCTAAGAAGCAGTGTTTGCATCTTTGGAGGGTGCTATGGTTTGCATATCCGTTCCCTCCAAAACTCACGTTGAAATCCCCAATGTGGCAGCATTGGGAGGTGGGACCTCTAAGAGGTGATTAGGTCTTGAAGGCTCTTTTCTTACGAATGGATTAATCCACTCACAGACTGATGGGTTATCATGGGAGTAGGCCTGGTGGCTTTATAAGGAGAGGAAGAGAGACCTGAGCTAGCATGTGAGCACACGCAGCTGCAGCCCCCTCGCCGCATGATACTCTGTGCCGCCTTGGGACTCTGCGGAGTCCCACCAGATGTGGCCCATTGACCTTGGACTCCTCATCCCCCATAACTGTAAGAAATATGTTCCTAAGAACCTCACTGCCTTGTCTACCAACGTCTGTGAGCCTTGGCAGCTCCGGAGCCCGGGCAGTCTTCTATGGAAGGTCAGTAGAAGCAGTTGACTTATTTACCTCCACAGGAATAAGACTTGGCCTATTTTGGTTTTCAGTGAATTATGCCTTTTCGGTTTGGGACCCAGCCAAGGAGGTTTCCAGTTGAAGGAGGAGATTGTTCGATTGGGCTGGAACCAGGTCTGAGCTCCAGTGCTGCCTGTAATGGGAAGGAGATGTCACCAGCCAGGCAACTCCGAAGATGCCCTAGAAGTCATTGCCTGACAATAACTTATGTTCCCATCACTGTCCATGCAACAATGCGAAAGCCACCTGCATAAAGCAGCAAGGAAATGCACCCTAAATAGCGTCATTAAGTCTTTTGTAGAGGTTGGACTAGGTCAAGTGTAATGGGCCAGTATCATCTTATGATCTGGTAAACAAATAAAAGTGGTGGCACCTTTGAAAAAAAAAAAAAAGAAAGAAAGAAGTTCCTTTCCTTTATAAATTACCCAGTTCCAGGTGTTCTGTTATAAGCAACAGAAAATGGACTAAGACAGAGCAGTATGTTCTCCACTCTTGAGGTACTTTGTATATCAGACGGTGTTGCTGTGTAAATCACAAATACTTCATTCACTCCATAGGTACTTATCTAACACCTGCTACATGCCACACAGTCTGCTAGGTACTAAAAATGACACAGTGACAGATAGATACAGTTCTTGCCATGTGGACAAAGAGGCACACAAATAAATCTATGATTATAAACTGTGATAAAGGCTGTGGAGGGAAGTTAAAGGGTTTGATGAACACTTTGAGAGGACAATCATTTCAATTAAGGGGCCAGGGAAAGTATCTCTGAGGAAGATATGTAAGCCCAAAATAAATAGGACTGGGCCAGTAAAGTGACAGGAGAAAGGAATGGCAAGGGACGTTGAACACAGAGGGGAAGGAATAAGAAGACCAAGCCATGGAGGAGGAAACAGAGGCCCCTGTGTTCTGCTGCACCCCAGCTCTCTGGGGACAGTAAGCCACAAGGGTCAGAAAATAGCTGCCTCTCAACCTAGGTCACCAGACGTTCGGTAGTAAGTTGCTCTCTGTCTTCAGGGACAAGATAGGAAGGAAGAAGTTATGAAGAGTTTGAATTCTGACTGCTGAGGTTGTTGCTAAGTCAATCCTTGAACTCCCAGGTTGAATTAATCATTAGACATTCTGAGTTTACATAATACTTTGACTACACTTTCCTGTCTCATTGCTGCTGTATCTTGCATCTTTACAATCCTTTTTCATTCTAGCTTCTGAGTTTATAGAACACAGAAATGTTTTACTTATAGTTATATCCTTGGAGTCTAGCACACTGACTGAAAAATAGTAGTTACTCTATAAATATGTAATAAATAGAAACATGAAAAATGCATCAATTAATCAGTCATTAGGTTCTGGAGAATTTTCTCATAATTCTTGTAATTGTCTTATGTGGGTTTAGTTTACATACATTATGTATTTTATATGAAAATGTCTAAAGGTAATAGTTTGATGAGAAATAGTGTTTTTGGGGGGTTTTTGGGTTTTGTGGGGTTTTTTTTGCCTGGTGTGGTGGCTCATGCTTGTAATCCTAACACCCTGGGAGGCCGAGGCAGGTGGATCGCTCAAGGTCAGGAGTTTGAAACCAGCCTGAACAAGAGCAAGACCCCTTCTCTACTAAAAATAGAAAGAAATTAATTGGCCAACTTAAAATATGTAGAAAAAATTAGCTGGGCATGGTGGTACATGCCTGTAGTCCCAGCTACTCGGGAGGCAGAGGAAGAAGGATTGCTTGAGCCCAGGAGTTTGAGGTTGCTGTGAGCTAGGCTGATGCCATAGCACTCTAGCCCAGGCAACAGAGTGAGACTCTGTCTCAAAAAAAAAAAAAAAGAAAGAAAGAAATAGTTTTTTTACATTATTGGATGATTCTCAAAATCTTAGTGAAAGAAATGAAAAAAATATATGCTGACCCAATCATTGGGTATGCTGCTAGTTATTTTCTTAAAACACCATCGGGGGTTATGGAGGCTAGGCAGCTGAAGATTGAGAGCCCTCCATAGCACCACCTGACTTCAGAAATAAATGCATCCATCCGCAAAAAAGCAAGTCAGCACTGAGTTCTTTTGTGCTCTCATTGAAAATCTGATGATTTCAACCAAAAAAGACTTACATTCCAAACTAATATCCTATGAATGCAATTATTCTCAAAATGTCCTACATAGAATCATTACATTTTGCACAACAATGCCAGCCACCCACAGTTGCCACGACTTTCACCACTAACAATGGCTGGATATCAAGTGTAATAGGACCAGACACCGCAAACAAATTAAAATGTGTGTCTTTGTCAAATGATACTGTTTCGAGGAGTGTAAGTGACATGGCAATTAATGTCTGTGAACAGCTGGTTTTAAAGATTAAAGAAAGTGATTATTTTGCCCAGCCAATGGACAGATACACCTAAATGTGCTGTGATACTGGCATTTCAAGTTACATTTCTGTGAAAGACTATGGATAAGAGCATGATGTTTAGGAAAAATTAGCCCAATGTTATAGTAACAGAAGATCATTTTGAAGCATTTCAAGAAACAACCCAGAATTTCAATATACCAAACAGGAATTATGTCTTACTGTTTATATGTTTCAAAGCCTAATTACAGACTTATCAAGAAATAATTTGATTATAAGAAATGATTCTGATTCTTATTGGTCTTTAAAGAAGAGAAAGAGATAGAGACAGAGTATCAGAGAGAGACTGAGAGAAGGGAACATGCTTCTCCATATTGGGAAGACTGTCATTGGTTTTAACAGGAGTATTACAAAATGGCTCTGTGATAAGGAAATCCTAAGGCCAGGAGTACAAAGTATATCCAAAGTCTAAATGCCACCATCACTTTAAATCAAAATGTTTTCACTAACAAATTATGGTGAGCTCTAGTGATCAAACTATCATAGTAAAGCCACAACATCCCAAAGGGATGCATCCTGTGAGCTACCAGATCTTAAGAACATTCTAGAACAGTACCACAGAACTAGCAATAGACTGTGTTTTGAAGGATAGTTTCACAAAGCAATCATACTCCTACTACTCCAAGAGATTTACTCCTTGGGAAACAAGGCCAATTCATTCATAGAACAAAGTTATTGAGGTCTTTCTTTTGTAATTCAGATACTTACCTCCAAATTACAGTTTTACAATGTTCTTGACTCCAACAAATTTACAAAGTGGGGAGTTGCTTCCACATAGCCAATGCCCTTATTATACTTCAATATACACAAACATTTATAAAATATTTTTAAAGAGGTGATTACATACTCGAAAGTTTCCTGAATTTTATTCCTCATTTGGAAAAATATGACAAATATTAACTGAGGCCAGTTAAGACCTAATTTCAGACAGGACCCCTGACCTTAAACAATACTCTTTCTTTTCAGGATAGCTCCTTTTTTAAAAACAAGTAACCTTTATTTCTCCTCTTTATAGAGATACGTTTATCCCAGTATCTCAGAGGCCCAATAACAAGTCCACTAATTCTCTTTACCACAGGAGAACAAGGAGACACCAGGAGTCCTAGCCCTGTTATGAATAGAAGTTTTCTGGTATCCACACTGTTATCCCAGATTTCTTAAGGTACACTTTCCACACATGCTCATCCATGACCTGGCTGCATAGGAAATAGCTAACGAAATGCAAGTCATGAAATGGATTAGTTAGGAGTTAGGTCTTTGAGACCTTAATCATGAAGAAAGTCATCGGACAATAACTCAAACAAAGGTGAGAACAAGATCTCTCTAGTATAAGTCTTGCCTAGAAAGGAGAAGCTATGACTAAGAAATGACATGAATAGGTAGAGAGACAATAAGCTGGTTCATGTCCCTTAGTTTGAAGCAAAGGAACTCTGATTCAGTCAGGCAGGTAAATTATTAACTAGAAGAATAGCAGACTAATAAATATCTGAAAAATATTATCCTAGTAACAAAAACTGCAAGAATGAGAACAAAAGGAAACTAAGCTACAATGTTGTCTCAACAATTTGAACACACAGTGATGAAGAGGTCTATAGTTTTGGAAACAATGAGAAAGAAGCCAATCTAAGAGATACTGTCGAGAGTGAGTCAGCAGGACCTGGAAACATCAGACAGGAGCCTGAAGCAGGGGCTAGCATCAAAATAACTCCAAAATGTTGAGTCAGGAGCACACTGTAGAATTCAATGCAAAAGGAGGTTGAACCAGATAATCCCTAAGGTCCATCCCAACTCTTACAGTTATGATTCCAAAAGATGGAGACCTCATATTTAAGAAAAAAAAATTATAAGTCATCGAACTTTCTTAATTCTAAAAGTACCCACTGAGCAGAAACTATGTACCAGGTACTTTTCAAAGCCCTGAAAATGTAATGGTGAACAGGACAGGTCCTTGTCTTGTAGGGCCTCTATTCTAAAGGGGGTGTATGCACCAAAAAAGTCACTGAAGAGCTCTAACAGAGATTGATTCAATCCAATTTAAAATGACTTTTAAGGTCATTTTCTGCCTTGTATAGAATGGATTAAAGGGCTCAAGGCTAAAGAAGTAAGATTCCTTTGAAGGCAGTTAGGGGCATGAAGGTGGCCACATTAGAGATATTAAAAAGAGGTGAAATTTAAAAGGTATGTGTTTCTGATTGGATTGCATATGGTCAGTGAGGTGGAATCTTGGACAATTGTTATTTCTGGCTTAAGTAATCAGAGATATGTGATGCCTTTTACTGTAATATGGAAAACTGGGGGGAGAAGGGAGAAGGGAAGTTTAAGGGGAAAACACTTATTGACTGGAAATGTAAGTAAGAAAAGATGTGGCAATTCATCCATCAATGGACATGTAGGTTGTTTTCAGATCTTGACGGTTGTGAATACAGCTGCAGTGAACATGGGGGTGCAAATATCTCTTCAAGATCCTATTTTAATTCATTTGGATAAATTCCCAGAAGTGGGATCACTGGATCATATTGTAATTCTATTTTTAATTTTGGTGTATACATACAATGGGATATTATTCAGCCATATAAAAGGAAGAAAATCTGCGATATGTAACAACATGGATGGACCTTGATGACATTATGCAAAGTGAAACAAGCAAATCACAGAAGGACAAATACTGCATGATTCCATTTACACGAGGTAATAAAAGCAGTCAAATTCATAGAGACAGAGAGTAGAATGGTGGTGACCAGGGGCTAGGGGAGGGGAAAATGGGGAGTTGCTATTCAATAAGTAGAAAATTTCAGTTATGCAAGTTGAATAAGTTCTAAAGATCTGCTGTTCAACATTGTGCCTATGGTTAACAATATTATATTGTATACTTAAAATTTTTATTTAAAAAAGAAATGCTGCATTAGTGATGATTTTGATGGCACAGAGTCTGATACTCTGTGAAAAAGATGTGATTTTTTTTTTCTTTTTTTGAATCAGAGTCTCACTCTGTTGCCCACGCTAGAATCCCATGGCATCAGCCTAGCTCACAGCAACCTCAAACTCCTGGGCCTAAGTGATCTTACTGCCTCAGCCTCCCGAGTAGCTGGGACTACAGGCATGCGCCACCATGCCAGGCTAATTTTTTCTATATATTTTTAGTTGGCCAATTAATTTCTTTCTATTTTCAGTAGAGACGGGTCTTATTCTTGCTCAGGCTGGTATTGAACTCCCAATCTTGAGCGATCTGCCCTCCTCAGCCTCCCAGAGTGCTAGGATTACGGGCGTGAGCCACCGTGCTTGGCCAAGACATGATTTTTAACATGTAATTCAGAAGGATCAGATATGAATATGGAGTCATTTTAGGAATGTTTCAACCAATTCATTGAATTTATATTTTTCTTTTTATGAACGTAAATCAAAGTTCTAAATATAAAAATCTATGTCCACATTTTTTTAAAAAGAAAAAGGAAAGGCATATCAAGGGTCAAGTATTCGAGCTATGCCAAAGGAGTTTCCAGCTGTAAGCAACTCATCCCTCCAGGATGAATATAAACATCTGGGGCTTCATCTATTGGCATTTTGAGCACCCAACTACAAGTATTTGGGGTTTCAGTGAGCAGGGAGAAAGTGAAGCTTGCAGATTGAAGCTGAGTAGATTCTTTTATATGCAAGTCAGAAAAAAACTACAAAATATTTATGCATCATCAAGTAGCTTATTAGCACTGTCACACCACATATCACTGACAATGAAGAGTCTAGGCAGGGATGTTCTTTACCATCTTAGTGCCACAGGCAACACTCAAAGGCAAACAGAAATATTTGTAGGGGGAAATTAAGTGACTTCACTGTGACATGTGAGTCTGAATGACAAAGGCAACATCTTATCCCATAAGCTCAAATAATAGAAAAATTTTATTTGCAATATTGGTCTCTGTTGTTACTACATGAATTGGTATCTAAATGTCACTATGTCTACCTTAATCTTTATTTGGAAAGATCCAGTCCTGAAATATATTAATGGTAGCTGGAAGCAGCTAATCAATATTGCAAAGATTCTTCTGACATGGAAAATCAGAACTTGGCAGTTCAATAGACTTTCTGTCTTGTCTCTCTAATCAATAGGTCAATTGGTTCTGGATCCAAGTATTCAATATATAGTTAACCTAAAAATAATAGACTCTTTTAACCTAGGTGCATGAATCTCTCTAAGTTAGTAAGCTGTGTCTGTCTATAAGTTATTAGGGGGAAAAGCTAAAAAATAATTGACAGAGTCATTCAATAGTGAGAAGGCAGGGAATCATATAGCAGTGGTCGCCAACCTTTTTGGCTCCAGTGACCCGTTTCATGGAAAACAATTTTTCCACAGATGGAGGGTTGGGGGTAGGGGAGGTGCTTCAGGATGATTCAAGCACATTATAGTTATTATGAATTCAAACCTCCCTACTAAGGATCATCTGTATTTGCAGCCACTCCCCAGCACCCCCATCACCGCCTGAGCTCCACCTCAGACCATCAGGCATTAGATTCTCCCAAGGAGCTCGCAACCTAGGTCCCTCTCATGCACAGTTTACAGTAGGGTCCCTGCTCCTGTGAAACTCAAATGCCACTGCTGATCTGACAGGAGGTGGAGCTCAGGCGGTGATGCCAGTGATGGGAAGCAGCTATAAATGCAGATGAAACTTCTCTCAATCTATTCACCTCCTGCTGTGCATCCTGGCTACAAACAGGCCACAGACTGATCCCTGTTCATGGCCCAGGGATTGGGGACTGCAGTCATATAGGATCTTAGAGGCACCTCTGGTTCATTTCTTCTCTAAGCTTTATATATCTCAAATCCTTTTACTCTTCCCTTCTTACCCATTGCCACTCTCAGTATCTCATCCTTCAATGTAGCAGTCTTCAAACTCTCCAATACTATCTAATTCATTCATTCAATACATATTAATTGAGCAGCTGTTTATGTGACAGGTCCTAGTCTGGGTACTTGGAAACCAAACAGACAAAACTCCTTGTCCTCAAGGAGTTTACATTCTACTATAACTAGTCTGCATGCAAACAGGAAATACAGTAAGTAAATAAATTAGATAGTATGTTAAAAGATGATAAGTGCTATGAAAAAACAAAAAGACGAAGTAAAGTAGGGTAAGGAGGATCCACACAGTGGTGTGGGAGGAAGTGTTACAGTGTTGGATAATCTGGCCGGGGAGTCCTTATGGAGGCGGTGACACCTGAGCACACTTGGAGGAGGAGGAGTTGGCCAAGTAGATAACTGTGGGGAAAGCATTCCAGGCAGAGGAAATAGCCGGAACAAAAGCCCAAAGCCAGGAAGATGCCTGGTCGTTTTCAGGAACAGCAAGGAGGCTCTTGTTGGCTAATGTGGGTGAGAAGTTAACGTACTAGAAATGAGGTCAGTTTCTTTTGTTTTTCCCACAGCAGGACTCAAGTCAGAAAAGTATGCATCACCATAGACTTCACTTCTCCTCCCTCTATCACTATGCCATGTTGCTTTCGCCTCATCAATATCTTCTAATATCTTTTCTGCCTTACTTTAAGATTCTCATCCTTCCGTATAGAAATTGCTAAAGTAGGTCTTGTTTATCTTTCAATCAATGGTTTCAAACTGTGTCCCCAGGAATTCCTGGAAGTTGGTCATTTTACAAAATTAAGGAGAATCCACTTACTCTGATGATAGAGACATATCAAAGAATGCTTCCAAAATCTTAACTGAAGTTGTCTCTGGGTGACAGGATTGCAGGTGATTTTTAATTTCTTTTAGACCTTTTTGTATTGCTTACTTTTTCTTTGTAAAAGTATACAAGTACATTTATAAACTCAATAATAGTATAATAATCTTTTTAATAAAAATGTTAATAATGAGCTCTTTCATTGAGAGGGAGGCTTACCCTACTTATTTATTGACATGGGGATTGTTGAGTGAAAAAGCAATCTACAAAATGATACCATGTCTGTCTTTAGAGGAGAGAGACTGAAAGATACACACCAACATGTTAGTGATGATTTTCTCCAGACATTGTGAAGGCGGGTGACTTTCCTTTTGTGTTTTTCTATACTGTTACATGTCTTATACATTGAATATATATTACTTCTAAATTTTTTTAAGCAGCAATGTTATTTTTTATATTTTCATATATTTTAGAAAAACTGGTACTAAAAAACAGAACAGTATCACCTCACTACATTGAAACTACCTTTGTTCATGCTCATTAAATCTCCTACTCAGTCTTGTATTCCTACCCTACTGACTAGCCACATCTAGAAACCCAGGAAAAGAAGATTCATGCAATCATTGTTTGCTTGTGCACTCCTAAGATAAATGAAAATGACTGAAAAGATGACATTGGAAAGAGTAGAAAGAGTTGGCCATTCTTCCAAAGAACAATGTGGATAAGGGCTAGAACTGTAAGCATAAACTTGGGAATTCTCATCGGATTTTTGTTCAGACTCCCAACAATGATAATTCTATTTGTCTGAGCTGTGAACACCTGCCCTTTAATTTCTATATCTCAGACTCCGAAGTCAGGTTTTCCTTACATTGAAATAAATGTGTTATTTCAATTTCTCCCCTCAGAATTGCATTTGCTGGTTCACATCCTAATCATAAAGGGTTAACCTCTGGACCTTACCTTACACTTGTTCCTAGAAGTCCTGACCAGAAAATCTCTCCTCAACGAGCCCTCTGTGTCTTTATTTTATATCTAAGCCATCTTCCCAGTCAATGAGCCTCCCTAAAAGATTAATGTAGTTTGAACTTTTATAGAGGAATATCATTTGTGCGCTGTCATATTTAGCACAAATGGTGCTTCAGTCACAGCTCAGTAATATTCCAGCATATTATTTCCAAGGCATTTGAGAGTTTAAAGAATTATTGAAGGGCACACTGTACTCATTTGGTAATAAGGCAGACAGCACTGCCGTCTACATATGATTTCAGCAAATGGAATCTCTGCTAATTTCATTGCACGTAACAAAATAGTTGTGATAATAACCAAGGTAAAATATCCCACTGGAGGAAACAGATGACATACATTTTTTTGTAAGACCTCCAAGAAGTATTGCAGAGGAAGTCCTAGGAGTTGAGGGCAAGATGTTGAGAAATTGTCTTCTCACGGTGAACATGTACCCTTGGTGCTGGGGTTGTCAGCCAGGGTGTGAGGCTGCAGCCAGTACTTGGCCATTATGTGTCTGCAGGAGCTGCCTGCTGAGCTACACAGGCCCCCAGAGCATGATGGGGAGCTTGGAGCCACGGACCAGGAATGAAGCAGTTAATGTCATTTAGGGGAAAACCATAATCGCACCAAAGCCCAAGTACTTAATGAGAAAATTCCCTATTACAGCTTTGTAAAGAGCACAAGTGAGGCTAGTTTGGCTTTTTTTTTTTTTTTTAGAATACTTTAATTGACAGATATGTTTTACAGGAAGAAACGGTCTTGCTCACTGTCAGCTGTCACCAAATGGTAGTTTAAAGGTTTCTGGATGTGTGCTAATCAGAAAGAAAGAGAGACACCTGCTGTCATGAAAGGACCTTTTTATATACATACTGTTCTAACTCTGTCTCAGATAGTAATCTTATTTCTTTATTGAATCATCTATTCTAAGCAATTATACTATTTATATCTCCTAGTTCCCAGAATCCTGAGAGCAGAGATAGATCTCACCTTCCACTAGTCGATCAAGAAAGGTATAATTTTGCCCTTTGGGGAACTAGCTTATTCAAAACACATTACTGTTTCTCCTACTTATTAAAAGTTATTCTGATAATAGAATTAACTTAGGAAGACATTTTGAGCATACTGGGTTATTTGTAATCATTTGAAAAAGCCCAACCCTTAATTTAGAGAGCCAGTGATTCCACTCCTCTCTCCTCCCATGGCTTCCAAACAACTGTGACCCCTCTACGCCACTGCCCTGTCTTTGCTTACAGTGACCAAAGTAATCAAAGCCTTTAGCAGAAAGCTCCTGGAATCCTCTGTGGGGAGCATCTACATGTTACTTATTAAGAAAATGTGAAATTATTTCAGTAACATTTTGGCATCTCCCAACACTGAGAAAAAGTAGTCAAAGTACAGGTAGCAAACAAAGCTCCTCAAATTTTAGACCAGATATAAACTAAATGAAAACTGTAAAAAGTATGCAAATGCCATAATGGTTCATCTAGTACTGCTGAAGTGATGATGAGCCAAAACCCTTAAAAGTATACAAAGATGCTTTGTACAGATTTATTTTAAAAATTATATTGCATTATATTTATGTCTTGTAGATAAGGCCAGGATATTTTTTTCTTTTTTTTTATTTTGACATATTATGGGGTACAAATTTTAAGGTTTCAATAAATGCCCTTTCCCCCCCTCCCCCCACAAGTCTGAGTTTCCAGCATGACCATCCCCCATGGTGCACATCTCACTCATTATGTATGTATATACCCGCCCCCCTCCCCCCTCCCACCTGCCCAATACCCTATTACTGTAGTACCTATGTGTCCACTTAGGTGCTGCTCAGTTAATACCAGTTTGCTGGTGAGTACAGGTGGTGCTTGTTTTTCCATTCTTGGGAGACTTCACTTAGTAGTATAGGTTCCAGCTCTAACCAGGAAAATATAAGATGTGCTATATCACCGTTGTTTCTTAGAGCTGAATAGTACTCCATGGTATACATATACCACATTTTATTAATCCATTCTTGAATTGATAAGGCTGGGATTTTTTTTTTTTTTCAGGTATCTTTCTCCTCCCTAGATACCTATGTTGAATTCAACCAACCAACACATTCTGTTTTCTGCCTATGTCATCGGCAAGGGTGGCCACGGGCCTTTACATGACCCAGCAAACATGAAATTCAGAATATTGGTTCAAGGCCGGGCGCGGTGGCTCACGCCTATAATCCTAGCACTCTGGGAGGCCGAGGCGGGCGGATTGCTCGAGGTTGGGAGTTCGAAACCAGCCTGAGCGAGACCCCGTCTCTACCAAAAATAGAAAGAAATTAATTGACCAACTAAAAATATATATACAAAAAATTAGCCGGGCATGGTGGTGCATGCCTGTAGTCCCAGCTACTTGGGAGGCTGAGGCAGGAGGATCGCTTGAGCCCGGGAGTTTGAGGTTGCTGCGAGGTAGGCTGACGCCACGGCACTCACTCTAGCCTGGGCAACAAAGCGAGACTCTGTCTCAAAAAAAAAAAAAAAAATTGGTTCAGGGGCGTCCTTTTTCTCAATAGATGTAAATAACAAGAGCAAACAGTACTGTGAGTTATTGGAGATCATCTTGCAACCGCTAGAGAGAATCAGACTTAGGATATGAGTTGACATCTTAGAAGGCAAAGTAGAGAGAAAGAAAAAACCTGGCCGGTGATAACATTATTGAGCCTCTAAACCAAGCCCTGGAGTCTGATTTAGCTTTGTTTTTCAGTGACATAAATTACATCAACCTCTTAATGATAAGGTAGTTTGAGATAGGTTTTCAGTTATTTACAATGACAAAAAGTACTGATATACAGACCCAGAAAAAAATTGAATTATAATCTATTAAAAATCTAATCAAGAAGTGTATTGTAAAAGACTAAATAAAGCATTTTTCTGGCTTATAATTTTATATAGCTCTCATCACCATGCCACTCAGGCTGTGACAAATGAACAAGTGGGATAATTTAGAACAAAACACCAAACCATTTCTCAGGTTCTGCCTGCAAAAGACCTTTTATATGTTTTTTTTATTTTATTGTATTTATTTTATTTTTTTTTAACACTGAACAAAACTGGAACTGAGGATTAGATGCAATTTTCTCTTTCATTCAGGGCCCAGATGGCAGATTGCAAGAACTTAATTTCTGGTCTCTTGGTAGAAATTTGAGGACTGTCAGCTCTTAAGATTTTAAGTAACTCAGTCAAGTGAGTATAGGCACTGAGGTTTGAGAATTGTGCTGTCTTCAGTTTTGTTGTCGTTGTTTTGTTTTGAATACTTGTAACATATAATATTCATAGGCTGCCCTTGGAGAAAATTGGCAGGGTGCTCCCTGTGTCTGGTAACATCGATTTGTGACTTGTTTACAGGCCAAGGATCACCAAGGACCTCACCTGGAGCAGCTGGAGCTTCTGAGGGCTGGTGTGTTGGAACTCGGTGAACATTTGGGGACATTTGGAGAATGGCACCATGAGATGCTGCCTTGAGGGAGAGTTGACAATAGAAGTATGACGACATGTAACAGAGGCAGACTGGGACAATGAGAAATTTACACTGTCCAGAATACTCTGGAGAAGGCTTTGAAAGCTCACAGACTCAATTCTTCATAGGGTTGAGGGGGGTTGGGAGTGGTAGTAGGTGACATTCTAAGACGGTCCCCAAGATTTCACGCCTCCTCCCCCCACCTTTGTACACACTCTGCATAATCCTCAGTACTGTGCATTGGGTGGTTTTTTTCTCCCATGATTTTATTGTGTAGTATGGCCCAGGTGACTATAAGAAAGGAAGATTATCAAGGTGTGTATAACCTAATGACCAGAAAGCTTTAAAAGGTGGGAGTTTTCTCTGGCTGGTGGCGGAAGAGGAAATCAGAGATTCACAGCATGAGAAGGATTTGACTCACTGTTGTGGGCCTGAAGATGAAGGGGCCACGTGGCCAGGAATATGGCGAGATCCAGTTGCTGACAGTAGAACCGAGCTGACAACAGCAAGGAAATGGAAATCTTAGTCCTGCAACTACAAACAAGTGAATTCTGCCAACAAGCATGAACCAAAAAGTTGGCATTTTCCCAGAGCCTCCAGACAAGAACTTGGCCCAACTGACACTTGATGTTGGCCTTGCCTTTGCCCTGAACACAGAGCCCAGCCATGCTGTGCTGGACTTCGCTCTATGGAACTGTGGGCTAATAAATGGGTGCTGTTTTAAGTCTCTACATTTGTAGTAATTTGTACACAGCAATAGATAAGGAATGCATTTGTCAAACCAAAATATTAAACAAAGAAAATTATTTCGGTAGAAACTGTGCGGTATGAACGTAAGGAGATAGAGCTGAATGAAGGAAACCTACCTAAATCATCTGAAGTTTCTATGCATGATAAAGACAAGTGGCAAACAGTAACACAGTTCAGACTTGCTGAGTTTTGGATAAGAGAGCTTTTCACCACAGAAGATATATATATAAAGATCACATAAGAATGGATATAGTCTTCATAACTTCCAAAGCCCAGCCCTTTGGAACACCGCTACCAACGTTTGGGAATGAATAACACTAATTTATAATTGCATTTCTCACTCGGCCAAGTGAGTACAAATGTATTGGCAATATATATAATATATGATTTTAATATTTACTAATGATGAAACACATATATAAGAAAGACATTAATTGGTTACATTGTATATCTTTATCTTAAAAAAAAGAAAAGAAAAGAAAAACATTAAGACTTACTGCCAGAATGTGGCAGATTCTTAGCTATGAAAATGGTCTAACACATGTGGGTTAAGAAATCTGAGGTCATGGGGTAAGCTGACGTTTATGTTTCTTGGTTTTCACATTAACCCCAATACCAAGTGTGTTTTTGGGTTTTGTTTTATTTTTATTGATTATTTTGAACTATTTCTACCAGCTAGAGATTGACAGATTAAATGACAGACAAATAGACGCAACTCTGTTGTTTACTAAAGAGTTGTATCTGATTATGTACAGCTTTATACGTGTGAATTTTGAAGTCCCTGGTTTAAAGAATAATGGGAAGCTATCACTCACAAAGTTTTTTTTAATATACATTATTCTCTAAACCAGTTTTAGCTTCACAGCAAAATTGAACAGAAGGTACAAAGATTTCCCATATACCTCCTGCCCTCACAGGTGCACAGCCTCACCCCCTATAAAGACCCCCCACCAGAGTGGGATATTTGTTAGAACCGATGAACCTATACTGACACATCAGTGTCACCCAAAGTTCATAGTGTAGGGATCACTCTTGGTACAATACATTCCATGAGTTTGGACAAATGTACGATGTTACATATTCACCACTCTAGAATCATACTGAACAATTTCACTGGCCTAGAAATCCTCTGTGCTCCACCTCCTCCTCCCTCCCCTCCCCCAACCTCTGGCAACTGTTTAGTTTTTGTTTTTGTTTTTTTATAGTTTCCATAGTTTTGCCTTTTCTGGAGTGTCAACTACTTGGACTCATTCAGTAACATGCATTTCAGTTTCCCCCATGTCTTTTCATGTCTTGATAGCTTCTTTCTTTTTAGCCCTTAACAATATTCCACTGATTGGATGTATATCTTGGTTGCACCCAAGTTTTGTCAATTAAGAATAAAGCTTCTGTAAACATCTATGTACAGGTTTTTGTGTAGCTATAAATGTTCAGCTACTGAGGAGCACGATTACTGGATCATATGGTAAAAGTTTGTCTAGCTTTAGAAGAAACTGCCAATCTGCCTTCCAAAGTTATGGCACCATTTTGCATTCCCACCAGCAATGACTGAGAGTTCCTGTTGCTTCACATCCTTGCCAGCATTTGATGTTGTCGGTGTTCAGGACTTTGGCCATTCTAATAGGTTTGCAGTGGTATCTCATTGTCATTTTAATTTGTATTTCCCTAAAGACATATGATGTGGAGCATCAATTCATAAGTTTATATGCCATCTGTATGGATTCTTTGGTGAGCTGTGTGTTCAGATCTGTTGCCCATTTTTTAATTGGGTTGTTAAATTTTTAGAGATTTTTGTACATTTTGGATAACAGTCTTTTATCACACATGTCTTTTGCAAGTATTTTCTCCCACTCGTGGCTTGTCTTCTCATTCTCTTGACACTGTGCTTTGCAGAGCAGAAATTTTTCTGAAGTTGAAGGCCAGCTCGTCAACTTTTTCTTTCATAGATGATGACTTTGGTGTTGTATCTAAAAGTCATCACTAAACCCAAGGTCATAAAGATTTTTCTTTAGTTCTTAAATATTTTTCTAGGAGTTTTATAGTTTTGTGTTGTACATTTAGGTCTACAATCCATTTTGAGTTAATTTTCATGAAGGGTATAAGGTTTGTGTCTAGGTTCATTTTTTTGTATGTGGATGTCCAGTTGTTCTGGTATCATTTGTCGAAACACAAAAAGTTTTTCATTTCCTTACCAATGATGAAAAGACAAAAGTGGAGTGCCCTAGGAGTTATGAAGATAACATGTAGTGGTGGAGAGGGCACATCTGCAGAGACAATCTTTGATTTGTCATATGTGAACCGAGACTTTGGACAAGTCTATTCACATTAATTCCTGCTCTGTAAGTTTTGTGGGAGGATTAAATGATACCCTGCATGTAAAACACACAGTACTGCATAGAACAACAGCTGTGGAATTGATAAGTATTTGATTTGAGGCAAGCCATTTAACTTCCATGTCTCAGTTCTTTCATCTTTAAAACAGTAGAGATGACACAAGGAGAAGTCATGCACGGGGGTGGGTGACAGTATGCCGGGTGTAGTAAGCGTGAGCATTGCGTGAACGTCAACCCTCCACTGGATCAATACAGGGACAGCCATTGGGATAGAAGTTGTGTGATTCTGTGATTCTTGGAACTTACACTTTTAACGGACTGTCCAGGTTAGAAAATACTGTGACCTTTGTTTTTCCTGTGAGCTGATGAATCACAAGTGAGTTTATGCTAATTGCAGAGTTCCCCACTCATGGCCTGGTACCCTCTAAATTAAGGCAAATGCCAGCAATACTTCTATTTTTCTAGATCAGTGTTTTCTCAAGTGTGCCCTGGAGAGAGTCATCGTGCGGCATGTTTAATTAATGTGACGTGATGCAGCAGTTCAATGGCCAAGTGAGTTTGGAGAGTATGAGTTAAGCAGGGTTAAACAGATTCTTTTAATTTAGGATAACTTAGAGCATTTAATATTGAAATGTCCATCATGAACCTCCAAAAAAGTAATGTACTATAGGTTGGTGTCCAAAGCTCATGAACCTGGTTTTGGGGTGGCTCACACCTGTAATCCTAGCTCTCTGAAAGGCTGAGGTGGGAGGATGGCTCAAGGCCAGGAGTTCGAAACCAGCCTGAGCAAGAGCAAGACCCTGTCTCTACTAAAAATAGAAAGAAATTAATTGGCCAACTAAAAATATATAGAAAAAATTAGCCGGGCATTGGTGGCACATGCCTGTAGTCCCAACTACACGGGAGGCTGAGGCAGCAGGATTGCTTGAGCCCAGGAATCTGAGGTTGCTGTGAACTAGGATGATGCCATGGCACTCTAGCATAGGCAACAGAGTGAGACTCTGTCTCAAAAAAAAAAAAAAAAAGCTCCATCAAAGGATCTGACGTGCAGTCAATGTTGAGAACAACCGCTGTAGGAAGTTCACATGGATCCTGAAGATACCACCCATTCTGAATTTTGACACATATTTTAACATAGAAATTCCCACTTTACAATAAATCAAGTCATAGTAACTCTTCCCTGAAGCCTTATACACTCACTGGCCCGTAGGTGGCCAGAAGGTACATGATCTCTCTAACCACAGGAGATCTCCACTGAGGCACCAGCGAGGTCTGACCGAAGGACCAAATAGGCCTGGTGTGTAGCACAATGCCTGGCACTCATTTCACACTCAGTGTAAGTTTTTTGAATAAGTGGCATTTGCAAGCATAGTGGATTAGTTCTAGATAACTCTATATCTATCTTATATATTAATGGAATTCTGGCAGTGATTACATTATAATTAACAAGAGAAACTATGCTTCTTTTTCAGTTCATCTTTTCATACTGTGGTATTGTCTAGAATCTAGCCAGAACAATTACTCTGAATAGGCTGTTGCTTAACAACTCCTCTCAGTGGTCTTTGAAACTTCTTAAAATGGGTTGCCCAATTATATTAGTGCCCTATTGCTATTTTAGCAAATTAGCACAGTGGCTTACAACAACTCAAATTTATTCTCTTACAGCTCTGGAGGTCAGGAGTCTAAAATCAAGGTCTCAGCAGAGCTATGTTCCCTCTGGAGGCCTCAGGGGACTCATTTCCTCAAGGAAATTGACTTTTGCCGCTTCTAGAAGCATCTGCATTCCTTGGCTTGGGGCCCCTTGCTTGCCTCACTCCAACCTCTTGTTTCCATCATCACATCTCGTACTCCTGACCTCTTATAAGGACCCTTGTGATGACATCGGCTCATCTGGATAATTCAGGATAACCTCATCTCGAAATTATTAATCATATCTGCAAAGTCCCCTTTACTATATGAGATGACATATTCATGAGTCTCAAGATTAGAACACGAACATCTTTAGGGGCCATTATACAGCCTACTATACCACTGATTTCTCAATGCATCTAAAATATGTATTGACATATTGACTGTCTAAAATGTACAAGGCACACTTGGGTGCTGTCAGGGATCATAGGATGATGGGACCAAGTCCCCAATTTTATTTTTGGCGGGGGGTTATTTATTTATTATTTCAGCATATTATGGGAGTACAAATGTTAAGGTTACGTATATTGCCCATGCCTCCCCCCCTCCCACCTGTCCAACACCTAATAAATGTTATTTCTATATGTCCACTTAAGTGTTGATCTGTTAATACCAATTTGCTGGTGAGTACATGTGGTCCAAGTCCCCAATCTTAAGGAGTTTATTATCTAATAAAGCAGATAAGATAAATTAATAAATGACTTTCAGTTCCAAGATTCATAGAGGGAAGCAAAAGGGACAGAACAATATGGTTCTCCGAGCCAAACACAGGGAATTAAGTAGGACACTAAATTCAGAAAGTGCCAAAAGTTAAGGTTGTCATGGCAACATGAACTCAGCAACACAGCAAAACCTGTTCATCAAGAGTATATACACTTAACAGCTCTGCACAATTATGATCTACTGGAAGAGCAGCTTTCATTCAATGATCCAAAATCCTTTACAACTATGGATTAGCTCTTGTTCTGTGGCTATAAAATGAGAAGTGGTTTGACTAACCAAACTCAATTTCACAAATATTTAGATGTCATCTTCTACATGTGAGATACGTAAGACATGGAGCTAAATTCTGAGGGCATGCAAAGGCAGATAAGACATTAATTCCTGACCCCAAGGAACTTTTCATCCAGGGACAAAGCATGCAAGCACACAAGTGATGGTAGGGAAAGTCCCAGAAAAATGCTGGGGGCGGGAGGGGTCAGAGATATGAGAGGGCTAAGACTGCTAGTGAGGAGAGGCCTCCCGGATCAGGTGGCATTTGAAATGGGCTTCAAAGGATGGATGAGATATTTGCAAGAAGGTGGTATGGCAGGAATATGCAAATCAAAGCTCAGGAGCTAGAAAAAGCAGGGTGTGTAGGAGAACAGTAACAGTCTGGCTGAACTCAAGATTACAGGATAGGGTCAAGTAACCTGAATGTCAGATTCCTACTTGTCTTATAAAGCCAAGGCCTGAAATGATAAGTGCTATGTACTCAGCAGATTGCAGTGTTTTCAAGGAGGATGTTATGCAGATGTGAAAGGTCAAAGGTCTCTTTCCTATCTCAACCTTACCTGATTTCCTACTGTCAAAACTTACTTTCAGAAAAACCTGCATCTGACTTTCTCATGAAACCCTGACTGTTCATGCTTTCGTGGCCACATGCCTGGCCCATATCATTCCCCTGTACCTGCAATGCAAGGTGGAAGTTATTACATCCGTTTTCAAATAAGGAGATTGAGAATCAGACGTAAATTTCCCAAGGGCACACAAGGAAGTCGGTGGTGATACAGAGGTGTAAAAGCTGTCTATGTGACTACAGAACCCGAGCTATTTTCTAACTTTGATTACTGAACTTACCGCACTATATTGTAATTACTCGTATGAGTGGCTCTCTCCCCAGCGACACCGGGAGTACCTTATGGACAAGATTTGTATCTTGCTCAATTACGTATCCTCAGAATCTGGTCCAATGACTGTCACACAGCAGAACCTAAGTTAAGTTTTGTTGAATGAGGAATAAATGAAATTCTAAGCAAGTGGTTACTTAAGGCAAGGTTGCCAAACTGTGCCAATGTTTTCTGTAGCTAATTTTTCATACCTATCCCTTCTCTTGTATCTCTCGTTCACTACAGCTTTGTTGAGCTTTTTGTATGTTCCCAACACTCCTCGCCTTTAGATGAGGGTTATTACTGTTGACAAAGGCATTTCCTCCAGCTTCTGCTTTACGTGGGGGCTATTTCACGCTTTAAGCCATAATCGAATCCCACTGGGCCTTTTGATCACGCTGAAAGTTCTCACTATGTCCTTCATCAAAAGGCTACAAATTACCTGAATTCTTCAGTTTCCATCCACTGTCAAAGTCTCCCTCCCTTGTCAGGTTTCTCTCCTTAATAATCTCACCCCACTCTGCTCTTTCAGTTTTTTCTTCTGCTTCTCTATTCACTTAAGTTGTTTTAGAAATTCTCTTCTCCCTTGGAGCCTTACTAGGTAGATCCTGTACTTTTGGGAAATCCTGTAGCACCACCTCCAACATATATGGAGAATCTCCATGTCCACGGCTACCCTGGGGCTGGCCACCACCAACTCTTTCTAGGATGGCAGCAATCGATGCCACAGGTCTGCCTGCCTGCCTGCCCCACTGGTCTGTTCTCAACATAGCAGCTCCAGTGATCCTTTGAAAAATCAAATCAAATCACTTTACTCCTCTGCTTAAAACCCTAACTGGCTCCCCCAAGTCACTCATAGTGAAGGTAAAGTCCTGCCTGGCCTCCCAGGGCCCATAGAGTCCAGCCCTCTTCCGTCTGTGACCTGGCATCATGCTCTCTCCCTCTTGCCCCATGCACTCCGACCACACCGGCCTGGCCTCACACTTGCCTGGCATTTGCTATCCCTCCTGCTTGGGGCACACTTTGCCCGTTCTTCTACTTTTCCAGGTCCCCTGTTGAAATGCCATCCTATTCATCCCATCCCAGAGAGTCAGGCCTACTCTGACAGTCCCACTTAAAAGTGCAACTCGTCCCCTTTCTCTGCTTTGTTTTCTTCCTTGGCGTTGATCACCACCTCCTGTACTAAGATGGGTTTATTTGCTTATTATCAGTCTCTACCTACTAAAAATTGAATACCCTAAGGACAAGCATTTTTACCTATTGTGTTCATGAAACAGTGACAAGAGCAATGCCTGGCACACATCAAGTTCCCAATGCAAACTTGCTGAATGAATGAACTCAAAGTATTAATTTCCTCCAAGTTTTCTAGTTTGCCCTTGTCACTGTTGAAACTTCATGGAGACACAGAACACATAACTTCTGAGACACCTGACACACAGCCAGGGGCCCAGTCTGCAGAACCAGACACTGCTCAAAACTGGAATGAGAAGACATTGTGCAAGAATAATGAGCAAAAGGCTGCCTTATAGACTAAGAAGACACCGTTTCTAATGGCCTTATTTGCATTATGACCTTCTAAAGGGTCAGGATCTTTTTAAACACCACCTGGTCGATACAGGTTGACATCACCAGTTGGTACAATCCCAGACATCCAAAACATTTTTTTCCAGGGCCAGATTCTCAGCTTATATAACCACTGGGATACGAGATTCGATAAAAGTAATTGTGGGACTGGAAAAGGAGTTCTGAATATGACATGTTACACCTTGTTGTCCTAGATCTGAATTTCCCACATTGGTATAAAATGGTTTTCATCCGTCCTGTGGAATAAATAAGAGTCTGAGCCTCTTGTCTGAGAATCCCTATCACAAAACACGACTTTGCCAGCGTTGGCCCCTCCGTGTGAAGCGGCGAAGATGCTAAGAGGATCGCTGCAGCTACCGGGATGGCCGCGGGTGAGGGGAGCCGCCAGAAGGCGAAGGCGACCACTCAGGACGACGCTGGAGTAAGCAGATGGGTCCTCCGCTGTGCCCCGCAGACAAACAGACCCGGCTCTGCAGGACCGCGGGCGGGGTGCATTCCAGAGCCCTGCTTCCCCCGGACCACGTCCTGCCCCTGGCTCCCCAGCCTTCCCGGGCCCCCAGCGCCTCATCTCTGGCTCGGTGGAGGCACCGGAGGGAAGGAGGACGCCTAGGGAGAGCGCGTTTCAATCTTCTGCAAAAGGGAATCTTTTGTGGAGGTCGCTGCTATAGGATGCATTTCTCAAGACTTGAGAGTAGGAAAGCGCTTCTGCCCTTCCCTGCCACGTGTCAAGCACAGCCTTCATCAGAATACTTTAAAAAGGCAAAAGGAGAGTTTTTTTTTTACCAACATGCTGCAGTGTTTAATGTATGAACTCTGACCATTCTGGCTGCGATTTAATCATAGGATTTTATTGCTAACTTCAACGGTGGTGTTCCAGTTTTGAAAATGTTATTTGGTCCAAAGTTTAGATTTTAAGTACTCAAAGATAAGTATGCAAATGTGTTTAGTGCAGCATTGTAATTACAGCAACAACAACAACAAAAATGGGAAACATCACCCATCCGTAGAGTTCGTTTAAAATATTATGTCACTAACATGCAGTGGAATAATCTGCAGCTTACAAAAACCAAACATAGAAGGATGTCCATGATACAGTAAATTTAAAACATAAATTGCAAAGCAGTGTCAGTGTTGTATGATCTTATTTTGTTAAAAATTGTAAATATGTTTGTCTTTACTTAGAGACATATCTGCAAGAATGTTCACAAATTATCTCAGAGGATTACGGGAGACTTCATTTTTGCTTTCATATATTCCTATACGATTTAAAAGTTTGCAACAAGCATCTCATATTTATGTAAATAAAAAACACATTCAGACGTGTGTGTGTGTGTGTGTGTGTGTGTGTGTGTGTAATTAAGTTCTCCAAGGTTCTGGCATAATGAAATACAAAGTAATAAATGATACAGAGTAATGATAATTTGTTATTAATTATATCTATAGGACAGACTTATATTGTGCCTTTTATCATTTCATAAGAAATACATGACCCTAAAATTAGAAAATTGAGATCATTCACAGGAAAACAATTTCTTCTGAGTAGAAAGCACCTGCATGTATCTATTGTTAACTCCAATTACCCACTCTAACAACTAAATGAAAATGTAGCCAATAATGTAAATATAACACAAATATAGGTGAAAAACGTCAGTCTATATAGAAATGTCCTTTTCCCCAATGTGCTCCCTCCCTTCTTATCCACCCCTCACTCCCTGTCCTCAGCTCAGGCCCCAATACCTGAAAACCATTTCCTTTCACTTTCGTGTTTGTTCGGAAATGATGGTGCCAGCAGGTTGTAAATCACCACAAAGAACACACTTAGAAGATTCTAAAGTTTATTGTTCCCAGATTTTCTAAGATGATTTCTGAGAACACTCACACTGAAAGCACATCGATGAACCAGTTCACTTCCTGGCATTGAGACCTGACTCTTGTGGCAATATTTTGGTGAGCAAGGAAAACAACTTTAAGCTCAATAAAGAAAATAAAACCGTAGTTATGTCTTTCATAAAAGACCTTAGAAATCACTTGAAAGTTCTAACTGTCTACTCTATGCTTACAAAGGACCAAATTACAAAGGTTAGTCTATTTCTCATTAAAACTCACTTGTAACAACCGCTCTCGCTGGACGATAAATTTAAATGAACATTTCTCTGCTGCCATCTCGTGGATTATTTAGGCAATACAGTCAAAGGCAAAGGCAAATCTAAAGTCCTTTCCAATAAAATTACATTGGATACAAAATCTTATTGATTACTTAAAGTCACCTGCTTGACAGAACAAAACATAACTTTATGTACATGGCATACTACTTATAACATATTAAACATCTTTCTAAGAACAAAGTTCAATATTCTTTAGCGTTTAAATGTTGTCCAACTTGACAGAGAAAATAAAATGCTTTTGCCATTGCATAGGCAGTAATTACTACAAAAGGCATTGTAAACATCCTAGGCAATAATCACTAAAAATAACTAGGTTTTTAATACACACTGTTGGCATTATCTCAACTTTAGAGCTGCTCCCCTCCACAAAAGCTGGGATCAAGAAAAAGTGAAGAAGCAACAGTGTCCTCAACCCTGGTCAAATTCTGCACGGCCTATGGAGGTATTTTGATGAGCGAGGATACATTTAATATGTGGCTGCCACTCCCATTGTCAGGTGTGGGGAATGATTCATGCTGCACTTTCCAAACTATTCCTGTATCTTCAGACATTCCTTTGAGTAATCAAGTTTTAGGGCAGCAATAAACCCAGAAAAAGATAAAGAGGAAACAATAAAAATTTTTGCCAGTCATATGCATGCATTGGAGAACTAATTGAAGAAGAAACTGGAAAAAAAATTTCTGCCTACCCCCTCACTCCTTTCCCCAGTACACCTGAGAAGGTATAGCATTTTTGCACGTGGGAGGAATTTAAAAGGACATATTAGAAGAATCTTTATGAGGATCTTCAAGTCTGTTCTTCAGAATCCCATGAACAAGATCTAAGACTTTATTTGTACATTCATTGTCAGACTACTACAGCTCAGCAGGTTGCTACTTGCACATAATATACACAATAAATCAGTTTTAAAGAAAGGTGGGAAAGTGAGATAATGCTATGTGCTCTCGATTGGGTATTTATTTACCTTTGATTATAATTTAGATGATGCTATGAGAAGAGAAAGGTGATAGCCTGACAGATTGTGCCTTCTGAGGTTGACCCTGGCCTCTAACATTCTACTCCATCAGGTTCTGTAGAAGCTAAGTTTGGAAGCTTTTGAGATAGAATATTAGATATATCCGGAGATGGGCCTGGAGTTGCTAGATTTGGGGAGGGGAAGAGAAGAGGACACATGGTTTAATTAAAATTTCAGAAAAACAAAGGGAGAAAAAATAGAACAAATTCTTAGAGCTAAAAAGATGTAAGTCTTCAGCATGAAATGCCATTAGGATAAATAAAATGAAATGTATACCGAAGTATATCCTTACAGAACTACAGAACTCCAAGAAGAAAAATTAATATCCTAAAGCTTCTAGACGGCAAAAACAGGTTCGCTACAAAAGAACAGAACTCAAAGTAGTATTAGATTTCTCAACAGGGTCCTTGAGTGTTAGAAGACAATGTCTTAAAAATTTAGAGTAAAAAATAATATGGATCTATAGTTCTATACTACATAGTGCTGGACATCATGACCAGTGCAATAAGATAAGAAAAAGATAAGGACAGGAAGGAAAAAGATAAAACTGTGATTACTTTTAAATGATTTAATCTCTAAATCAGTCAACTCTTATTCCTAATAAGAGAGTTGAGCAAAGTTCCCAGCTAAAAGATCAACCTATCAGTCACGTTGTTCTGCACTCACCAATTAGAAAATATAATTGAAAGTAAGATACCATTCACAGAAACAATAAAATCAGGGGTGAGAAAAAAACAAGTTTTATAAATATGCAAATATGTCTTTGACATACCCTTCATTTGACATGGGTGTGTCAGAGGAATATTTGCATATCTCTAAAACTTTTTTTAGATGCTAAAAATTGTGTAGCATCTAAAAACAATGAGACTAGCCCAGAAAGCACAATGAAAACATATCTTCAGATGTGGGGGTAAAACAGACTATGTGGGTAAAACAAGAAGTTAGAAGATATAAAGAACTTCTTCAAAAAGAATGTTGGAATGGAATTTATCCTGAAATCATATGATCAAGAGGCTGAAAGAACTTAATGATATGGCAAAGAAGAAATTTTTTCTTCAACAAGAATTTAAAAGGCAACTCTAAAAACTTTGAGAAAAATTTTAGAAACTTATATATTATAAAAAAATAAAGGCCTGTAATCCTAGCACTCTGGGAGGCCAAGGCAGGTGGAATGCTCAAGGTCAGGAGTTCGAAACCAGCCTGAGCAAAAGTGAGACCCCGTCTCTACTAAAAAAAATAGAAAGAAATTAATTGGCCAACTAAAAATATATAGAAAAAAATTAGCCGAGCATGGTGGCGCATGCCTGTAGTCCCAGCTACTCGGGAGGCTGAGGCAGGAGGATCACTTCAGCCCAGGAGTTTGAAGTTGCTATGAGCTAGGCTGATGCCACAGCACTCTAGCCTGGTCAACACCATGAGACTCTGTCTCAAAAAAAAAAAAGAAAGCATGAGGCAAATAGGAAGCATTCTCCTTTGAATGTCACAGGCTTGGTGAGGCAGAAGTACATTTTCTTCTCTATTGATTCGATCCTACTGACTCTGTTAAAATATATTACATGTTTCTATAGTAAGACTATATATATTTACACTTAATAATTATAATGTTAAATGCTGTTTTTATTTCTAACTTTAGAATCAACATTTAAATAAAGCATAGATGGTTATAATTTGTAATTATAGTTAAAGAACAGAATATAAACATCATAAACCATGTAATAAAATGACTAAAGGAATATGGATGACAAAAAAATTAAAAGAGAAGTAAAGCAGTTAAGAAAAGAAGTAGATGTTACTCTGAAGAGGAAAATGACATCATCTTACATAGGAGGTATATATCAGTTATCTATTGCTGCAAAAGAAATATTCCCACAAAGCTTGGTGTTTTAAAAGACCAATAAACATTTCTTAGCCCACAGAATTTCTGTTGATCGAGAATTCAGGAGCAAATTAGTTGAGTGGTTCTGACTCAGGATTTTGCTTGAATTGTTCTCAAGAAGTCAGCTTCAAGCTTCAGTTACCTAAAGGCTTGACTAGGGCTGGGTCATATGACCCCAAGATGGCTCACTCCATGGCTAGAAAATGCAGTGTTGGCTGCTAGCAGGCAGCTTTAGTCCTTTGCCACATGGACTTCCCCTTAGGGCTGCTCAAGTGTCCTCATGACAGGGCAGCTGGCTTTCCCCAAGAGGAAGCAAAGCAGAAACCATATCTTTTATAACCTAAATTCTGCATAATCATTTTTGCAATGTTTGCTGGTGAAACAGTTCAACCCTGTTCAACATGAGAGGGTCCATAAATATGAGGAGGTGAGAATCACTGGGGGTAAGAAGAGGATGGTTCCGTAGGGTATTAACAGATACTTTTTAATCTAAGGTTGGTAAAAGAAAGAATAGATCTTTAAGTACATTATTTAAAATTCTAAAGGTAACCACCTCCAAAAGAACATAAAATAATACTATAAGTAAAACACTCAAAGGAAGAAGCAGGAAAGAAAGGTGGAAGTCATCTTTCATATAGGAAATTGACTAGTATATTCTAAAATTGATACATCAAAAAACAGAGAAATAAAAATATTATTTAGTAAGGTGGTAGCCACCTTTAAAATAAGAAATGGAACAGTTAAGAAGTGACTACTTCCAGAGAGTTGTACTAAGAATAGTGGGAGATTTTTACTTATTTAAAATTAAAATTTTGTAGCAGTTGATCTTTTTAGCCATGTATATGTATCACTTTAATAATAATAACTTGAAAAGGCCAGTTACAGTGGCTCACATCTGTAATCCCGGAGCTTTTGGAAGCTAAGGCAGGAGGATCACTTGAGGCCAGGAGTGCAAGCCCAGCCTGGGCAACATAGCAAAACCCCAACTCTACAAAAAAAAATTTTTTTAATAAATAAATAAAATAAATAAAAATGAATTGTTCTTTTTATGTCTCACAAGAGTCAGAAGATGCAATTGAAAATAAAAACTTTAAAGGAAGGATAATATTCTTAAGTTTATGGTACTAGGGTCTATTGACGATTTTAGGACCCTTATTAGGAAGCTTCAAGACATGCAAATGAGGCTGGGCATGGTGGCTCACCCCTGTAATCCTAGCACTCTGGAAGGCCGAGGTGGGAGGATTGTTTGAGTTCAGGAGTTCGAGACCAGGCTGAGCAAGAGCGAGACCCCCGTCTCTACTGAAAAACTAGAAAGAAATTAGCTGGACAACTAAAAAAAAAAATATATATATATATATATATATATATATATATATATATATATGTTTAAAAAAATTAGCCAGGTATGGTGGCACATGCCTGTAGTCCCAGCTACTCGGGAGGCTAAGGCAGGAGGATCGCTTGAGTCCAGGAGTTTGAGGTTGCTGTGAGCTAGGCTGATGCCATGGCACTCTAGCCTGGACAACAGAGTGAGACTCTGTCTCACAAAAAAAGAAATGCAAATGAGTTTATTGCCAAAAACCAACAAAAATATAGCATCCAAAGGACATTTCCTTGTTAAACATATCTTCAAGATTAAAATTAGCCTGGCAAGAAGATGGCTGCTTTGCCTTGCCCCACGGAGAACAAAGCTAGCCCTGCCCTGCAGGAAAGCAGATCCAGCTCAATAAGAAAACCTTTGCAATGATCAGAGCTGTTTGAAAGTCCAAAGAGCTTCCTAGAAAGGGCTAAGTTGGTGAATATTAAAGCAATTGGGTGGCAAAGTGGAACTGCCACCTTTTCACTCTGAGATTTTTAACTTTATGCTGGGGAACTAGACACTGTGGAAATATCTTTGATACAATATTAGACCCATTATGGACAACAGAAATTAAACCACCACATATTGTTAGACAAAACAGAAAAGAACTGAGTTAGGCTACCAAGTCTCTTAGGGTTCTAGGATCAATCTAGCATTAAGTCCCAGATGTAGTTAACTGTCCAAAGGACAGTTGCTTTTGTCAGGCTCCTTTATGGATGGTAAGGCTGACATATTTCATGAGCATCACCTACAAGTTCCATGAGCATCACCTACAAGTCACACTAAAAATTAATTAGCAAAACAGAATCACCACTGCATTGACAGGACACAGTCTAGAATCAGGAATGTAATATTTGCCATAGAACTATCTGGCTGGGCCGGAGTTGTAGACGGGATGAGTGTCTAACCATGAGAAGATGATTAGTCAAACTTGCCCTAAGCAACTCTTCCAAGGTCAGACACAGTCACGGCAAAGCACAACTCCAAACAATGTTGACACAACTGCAGAAACCAAGGGTAGAAAGGCCAATATGATATGTCCATCAGAAATAAAGCAGCTAATTCTAAACACAGACCCTCAACTGCAGGCATTAACACGGGGCCTAAAAATCCCACGTTATTCCCAACTTAAGGATGCTTGTGGCAGACACAACTGGGGACAAGCTGGGGCAGCTGCCAATGACCACCCAGGGAGGCATCTGCACCTGCTCTTCACTGCTCTCTGGGGCAAGATCTTGCCTTGCCAAGGCCCCAAAGAGGGGTACATGGCTGGTTAATCACAGAGTACCCCTCCACCCCAGGAGAGGTACTGGGCCAGGCTCAGACAACGGTGGCCACAGCTGGGGCTGGGAAGCAGACTCCCTGTTGCCTCTTGGATTGCAGCCCTCCATGGGGAGGATTCTGGGGTGGCCTGAGCCTTGGTCCCCACCATGTGGGGAAAGCCCTTTTGCAGTCGTCTGCATGAAGCCAACATGTGCACAAGTTCCAGGAAGTTCAAATCTTAGATCCAGCCCACCCTGGGGCAGGTTCTATGCCTGCCCTTTCTGCAGTATGTCTATGTGAACCAATGCATTCTTTTTGACTTTAATTAAAGTTGGTGAAAGAGGCCTAATGCCTATCATACGCACAATTTTATTGAAGAGACACAATCCTTGGGGGAATAAATGTAAAACAGTCTTCTTTTTTCTAATTATTGCCTCAAGCTGTACTATATTGAATCTCCCTCTCATCTTTTAAAAATACACACAGACTCACTGTCTTTCAGTTATTATAGGGGTCAACAAACTTTTTCTGTAAAGGGCTAGATAGTACATATTTTAAGCTTTGTGAGTCACATATGATCTCTGTTGCATATTGCTGTTCATTTTACAATCCTCTAAAAATGTCAAAACCATGAGCCGGGGCTGCATCTGGCCTATGGATTATTAAAAGAGTTCAATTTTGAGCTTCAATTTCATTGTTGGGAGAGGACTTTGAGCCCTGAAAACCACAGACTGAATAATTTATAAAGAAGAGAAATTTATTTCTTACAGCTCTGGAGGCTGGGAAGTCCAAGGCCAAGGGGCTGCATCTGGTGAAGGCCACATGGCAGAAGGTATCACATGACAAGAGAGGAAGCCAGAGCACACCAGCTCAGGTCTCTCTTCCTCTTCTTATAAAGTCTCCAGTCCCATCATGGGGACCCCACGATGGTGACCTTATCTAATTCTAATTACCTCCCAAAGGCCCTACCTCCTGATCAACATATGAATTCAGGCGATTCAGTTTCCAACACATGAAAATTTGAGGGAAATTTTCAAACCATAGCAGGCTCTGTTGAATATCTGACACAGGTATTTTTAAGACATGGGTCTTATAATAATGGATCTGTATGATATGCTGAGACAAAAATAAGTAAATAAACAAATAAGACATGGGTCTTTTAAAACCACACTTGAAATGATCAGAGGCAACAACTCTGCATTGGTAGGTTCTACTCTAACAACAGGAAACTACTATTTTCATAGGTTTTAGTATGTATGTTGATAGCACAAATGGAAACTGGTCTCAAATTTAAAGGGGAAATTTTTTCAAGAGAATTTTAGAATACGTTTGAATGTATTAAACAAAAAAGATAATTTCAGAAATTGGAAAAATATTTCCTTGCTAGAAGTATAAAACTATTTTCTGACTCAATAGAGTACTTACAGTTACTTCATTGTTCTAATTACTACCTTGTGCACCAATAGAAACATTACCAAAAATTATCTACTTGTGTAGTTTAGGGCTGGCCTTGGAGTGGTCTAGACCTTTAAGTTCTCAAACTTCAGCACGCTCTCATGAGAATCCCCTGGAGGGCTTGTTAAAACTCAGTTGCTGGGTCCCTACCCAAGTTTCTGACTCAGAGCAACTGTTAGGTGGTGTCTGAGAATTTGCGTTGCTAACAAGTTTCCAGGATGCCAATGCTGCTGGTCTGGGCATCACACTCTGAGAACCACTGCCTGGAGCATCATTTTCCAGCTCTGAGCAGCCAGTGGGCCAAATCTAACCTGTCACTTATTTATATAAATAAAGTTTTAATGTAAAACAGTGTGAAATAATATGAAATATATACAAAGGTCTCTGCTCCTAGTCCGTGGCATGGAGCTCTTAAATCCGTTGGAATTTACTGGGTGATAGGAGCAACTTTTGTTGCAATGAGGTGACTCTTGGGGGGCTTGTGGATAGCCTCAGGACAGGGGGCTGGTTGCCAGGGGAACCACCCAAGTAATTGGAGGGTTGGAACTTTGAACCCCACCTCCTGACTTCCAGGGAGGGGAGAGGGGCTGAGAATTGAGTTAATAACCAGTAGCCAATGATGTGATCAATCATGCCTATGTAATGAAACCTCCATAAAAACCCAAAAGGATGGAGTTAGAAGAGCTTCTGGGTTGAGAAACATATCCACATGCCAAGAGGGTGGCACATCCCAACTCCACAAGCACCGAGCTCCTGTGCTCAGGATGCTTCCAGACCTTGGCCTATGTACCTCTTCATCTGGCTATTCATCTCTATCCTTTATTGTGTCTTTTATTAATATAATAAACTGGTAAATATGTTTCCCTGAGTTCTGTGAGCTGTCGTAGCAAATTGAGGAGGGGGACATGGGAACCCTGGTTTATAGCCAGTTGATCAGAAATGCACAAACCTAGGGCTTGTGACTGGCACCTGGAGTGGGGGCCAGTCTTGTGGGACTGCACTCTTAACCTGTGGGATCTGATGCTATCTCCAGGCAGCCAGTGTGAGAATTGAATTGAATTATAGGACACCAAGTTGTTGTCCACTAGAGAACTGGTTGTTAGTGGGAAGAAATCTCTACACATTTTGGTGACCAGAAGTGAAGTGATGAGTGGTGTGAGAGTAGAAAAAAACACTTTGGCTTTTCCCTCTCGGGCACACAGCCACATTCATTTGTTTACATATTGTCTATGGCTGCTTTCTCAGTACAACTGCAGAGTTGAGCAGTTGCAACAGAGACTTTACGGCTTGCAAAGCCATATTTGGTTCTTTACAGAAGACGTTTGCTGATCCCTGCTCTAGAGTATCTTCTTCTAGCCCATTGCCAGCCCTGCCAACGTGGCTGCCTGGGCTCCACAGAGGAGGATTATAGTGATAGCACTGTAAGTCTGCTGCCATGACTAAGGCTTATTTTATTAATTTTATAGTAGCCTTGACATTGTATAAGTCACTTATAGTTATATATAAACTTTAAAAGTGTTTGCACAAAACCTTGATTTATATTCAGGTGACTATTTTAATTCCCTTAATAAAAGATTTTTTAAAAAGGTATCCACACACCTTGTAAAATAAAGAACTTTTGCGGATTATGCATATATTACTTAGTATACAATTGGAAAATTGGAAGGATGCAGTATTTATTATAGCAGAATTGCATCTCATACAGGGTTGTACACACACACACACACACACACACACACACACACAATCTCATGGAGTCCAAATTATGCTTGGAAATCTAAGTCACCTTTAAAATACAGTGTACAACATTTACAGACTATGTTGGAGGCAGATTCTCAATATGTCCAACACAGCCAGTTTTTCTTTCAGTGTTCAAACAGATGGCTCATTCTTTGGGCGAGCACCAGATGAAGTAGTTGGCTTGCATTTGAGGCCATCTTGTATAAAAAATACTTATCTTTAAACACTAGAGTCACACTCTGCACAGTGAGAAGCTCATGCTGCAAGCCACAAAGAATCCATGACCAATTGAGGGAACAGCAGATTAATGTCTCCCTTTTAACACTTACCCTAGGGAATCCTCTTGAGAGAGACAGGATGGCAGAAGTGACTGCATGACTTAAATTCTCAACCTCAATCTCTCTTTCTCTCTGGCCCAGCACTTATAGTTGGAATCCAAAAACTTGAATGTGTCTCAGATGGGACTATACCATGATCATGCAGATACTGATAACAAAGATCTTCAAACAGTTTCTTATATCCCATTCCTGGTACCAGTTTCTGCTATTGCTATGTTCAGATTACAAATAAAGAACCAAGCCCAGGTAAACTTATAAGCAAAAAGATTTATTTTAAAGAAATATCAGCATCACTACTGGCACTAGTATTACTTTGACATCATTATCTTTTATGGTGGGGCTTTTTTAGTTCTCAATAATCCAAGCTGATAGAGCTGACTGGGTCATCTCTAATCTCTAAAGAGTTGTGGCCATGGCAGCAATTGACATTACTGCCAACCAAAGACAACCACTGCCTACTCCACATAGAAAAACTGTCTTGGGGTACTTGACTCTGACAAAAGTTACTGAACAGGCTGCCACGTTAACACACCATCTTGATTTCATACAAACATCAAATACCAAGCACTTCCAAATGATCACAAAGATTGTTTTAAGCCATGTTTATTCTTCATGGTAAATTCACATGAAATGATGTTTTTTAGAAAAATAATCCATGGTTTAAATTTTTTTGTTTTAAAATTTTTAAGTCAAAGTTTACCTTCATTTCAAATAACATTAAAATGTTAATTAAGTTAAGCCTCACACAAATCAGCTAGATGGTTATTAACTTTATTTTACATATAAGAAAGTGAAGAGTGTGATTAAGTCGAGTAGCTTTTAGGTTAGAGCTGCACCCTAAACCAGGTCTCCTCATTCTAAGAAGATGAATTAATGGAAGGGTTTTTTTAAATTAATTTTGTTGGGGCGTTCCCTATAGGACCAATTCATATTGCAGGAAGTCACTCCAGGCACTCCCATTTAGGCCCCTGGTCACTCAGGGGTGCCTTTCATCTGGCAGGAATAAAATGCCCTTTCTCTTTGGAGCTTGGGAACTCAGTCTCTCATTTATCTACTAACAGGACAGTTTGGTTTCCTCTTTTCAAATGCACAGAAAAGCCAATTGAGATTGATTTGGAGAGGAAGAGGCAATGGAAAAGACCCTTAAGAGTGCATCTCCAAATCAAAATTAGGATTCTGAACAACAAATTCCTAGAAAAAGAACCAACAGTTCAGAATAAATCAGGACTGTCAACCAAGAGCAGGAGGTCTGGGGCTTAGAAGGACTTACGAGTTCTGTCTGCCCAAGAAGCTCACACTTGGGAGCCTGAGGAGGCTATTCTGGTACCTGGCATTGAGTTTGGGCTACTCCTTCAGGGCTCCTGAGTCTTCTCTGAGCCCCATGTCTGGGTACCAACTTGTCAATGGAAAAGAACACAAACACTGTAAAGTAATTTAAAGAGAGCTGAATATTTGTGACCATGGCCCAGACAGCCATGCCCAAGAAGCCTTGAACAAGTAGTCTCTGGACCATGGTCACACATATTTGGCTCAGGACAAACCTCTCTAAGTTATTTTACAAAGTTGGGATTCTTTCCCATTGACAACACGAACCATGAACGTGCCCCCAGACACATCCAAAACCCTCCCACACTTCTCTCCTCATCCCCTTCAAGAACCCATTATTGGCAGTGGCTCACACCTGTAATCCTAGCACTCTGGGAGGCCCAGGCAGGAGGATAGCTTGAGCTCAGGAGTCCGAGACCAGCCTAAGCAAGAGCAAGACCCTGTCTCTACTAAAAATTGAAAAAAAAAAATTAGCCAGGTGTAGTGGTGTGCACCTGTAGTCCCAGCTACTTGGGAGGCTGAGGCAGGAGGATCACTTGAACCCAGGAGTTTGAGGCTGCTGTGAGCTAGGCTGATGTCATGGCACTCTAGCTTGGGCAACAGAGCAAGACTCTGTCTCAAAAAAAAAAAAAAAAAAAAAGAACCCCTGTTACAGACATGACCATAGATAGACTTGGACAAAGTTGGCAAAGATAATCAGTTCTTTGAATCAGGTTTTTAGGAGGTTAGATATATTCAGTGTAAAATTTTAGCTGGGAATTCTTTTTATAAGCTATAATTTGACTGGCTGACTTTATTATACAGCTGGGTTTAATTTTAGAGTAATATATCCACATGACATTGATTAGAAATAATGAACCTATTTATTCAAGTAGACAATTGTGTTAATTTAAGCTAAAGAAGAAAGAAGGGTCCAAGTCAGAACTCTAAACTCAGGAATTATACTTCTCTGTCTTCTTAGCACATCCCCAACCCCTAGCCACCACACGAGATGGATCTCCTTTTAACTTGACAGAATAAAAATAAAATTTCATATGTCATGCAAAATTCTTCTGTAAAGTTATTCAAGTTTATTAATATTATGGTTTTTTGGAGCATAAACATTTATATACTAGTTTTAGACTTACTTTTGTGTAAATTTTTAGGCCTATACATAGCACAAAGATATTAATAATACACTGCAAAGCCCTTGCACAATTATAAGAACTACAAACCAGAAAGCCTTAACTGAATAAGGCTGCATGGAGGCAACTATTAAAACTCATGTAAATCTGAGATCTAAAAGTGGGTATAGGACCAATCTGTTTTCTTAGTTTTTCTTCAAATAGTTCATATATAAAAAAAAAATGTAAAATTTAATAAACAACTTCCAAATCTTCAGATGAAATTGAAACCATCCCTTAGAAAGCACACAGGCACAGAATATTTTATATAAGCTTGTATTGAAAATAAACCAAATATCCATTACGCTTGTACATTTGATAGTTACAAATTATAATGTACATTATAGATACCTACATCTACATATGCACACAAACTGGCTATATTTACTTTAATGATGAGATTACCTCTGTAGAATAAATGACACAATAAATGTGCAACTGTTTTGAATGGTTGCTATTTCCATTTTATGGTCAGTGATATGTCTTCATTGTTTTGAAAATGTAGGCATCTGAAATTAAGTAGTCAACAGCATTCTTCTATAGTAAGTGCTAAGGATGTTACACAGGAACAAAAACACTTACAAAAGCATCCTCTGCAGTCCTTTGAAATAGAGGAAGAGAAATAACAGCCATAATTTGCTTTAAAAGTCATATAAAATAGCTGCCTTCCTACTGATAATATCTTTGCTTTAAGCATTTCAAATTAATATTTTTCATTCGGAGAATTTATAAATGTACAGGAAAAAAGTGACACTCAAACACAGACCCACACAATTGTTTATGTAATAATAGGAGCTGTAATTTATAAGATATCAAGTAACAATGCAAGCTTATTATAACTATCAGTGGCTTCTTCATCCTAAAATGTTTATATTTATGCCTTTTGATTAGTTGTTAGTTCTAATTTTTTATATTCATGTTGTTAAGTATTTGATTACTTAAATTTAAACATTCTTCCTAGCAGTGCCTTGAGAAATTTTTAAACTATATTCTTTCCTTTTAAATATCTTTTTATTCTGATCATGGTCTAAATTCTGGATATCTGGAGAATCCAACCATTTTGGGATATATATGTTTTTGAACCACTTATTTTAGAATAGGTAAATTTATTTGGAGCTAAAAATAAAGGAGAATATCAAGGTTAAGAAACTTCAAATTGAGAAAAAATATCTGCCATCAAATAGATTGCACTGTGCATTTACAATGTGAAATACATCAGACATAAGCACAGAGGCAAAATAAGCACACTAAAAACTATACAAAGCTGAGTAAATAATGAAATAACAAAGATACTAAACTAACAAAGGGTTTATATACAAGTTTTTGTTCTAAATTATGATTTGTGTGGCTTCTGAAACTAGCTGGTTAGAGGAAAGGGGATTTACTAAACTGCGCAAAAACTTAAGGTAACGGATTTCAGAAAGTCTTTAGATCTTGGAAGTGCAAGAATTAAGTCATGGTTTTCAACCTAGGCTGCATATTAGCATCACCTCTACATGGTCACAAAATACCCATGTCACTGCCCCATTTCCAGAGACTCTAGTTCAACTGTTTGGAGTGGAGAATATAAATAGTGCTATTTATTAAAAGCATGCATGTAGTTCTAATGTGCAGACAGGGCTGAGACCCACTGAACTAGATGAAAGGATCATATCGAGAAAGCAGATGACAAGCTCAGGGTGTGAAGATCTTGCATGGAAAGTATCTCATCCATGGTAATATGAAAAATATCAGTGACTAAATTATTAAGATTGAGCACATTCTCATTTTAAATAGTCCTCATATAAAACCAATTCAACTTTCCTTCTTAATCCACTAGGGATTTAAGAATAGTGACATAAGAAATTCAAAAATGAATTTAAGAACGCAAGAAATTTCATAATCAGTCAATCCAGAAAGTCTTCTTTCACTGTTAGGGAATGAAAGGCCAGACCCTCCACCCCTTCTCTGGAGTCCACTTGCTTCTGAACCTCATTCTATATAACTAAATGTTCTCTTGTCTATCTTTTCTCTCTCCTGGGTCCATCCCCCCAATATTTAAATATTCCCGTTTCTCTCCTACCTTAAAACACATGTCCCTGGATCCCCTATTGTCATCCTTGCCCACAATTCTATTCTTCCAGTGTCTCCTAGCTCAGTGTGCAACAAGACCATTAATGCAGCTACTGAGAATCCTGGGAATCTCCCCTCACAACAAATCACCTAATTCTTATGTGATACTGCCTCTTAAAAAATCTCCCAAACACATCGCCTCTCTCCACATCCACTGCTACTTAACTGAGTCTGATCTAGTATTGCCCCTGTACTCCATGTGTGTTGAGAGCTTCAAACTCGGTAGCCTCAGATCCTCCTTCCACGCTGTACTCTGAGTAGTCTCATCTTAGGCAAGTTACAAAACGGGGCTTCAGGTTTTCCATATGTGAAGTCCACATTTTTTTTTTTTTTTTTGAGACAGAGTCTCGCTTTGTTGTCCAGGCTAGAGTGAGTGCCATGGCGTCAGCCTAGCTCACAGCAACCTCAAACTCCTGGGCTCGAGCAATCCTTCTGCCTCAGCCTCCCGAGTAGCTGGGACTACAGGCATGCGCCACCATGCCTGGCTAATTTTTTATATATATCAGTTGGCCAATTAATTTCTATTTATAGTAGAGACAGGGTCTCGCTCTTGCTCAGGCTGGTTTTGAACTCCTGACCTTGAGCAATCCGCCCGCCTCGGCCTCCCAGAGAGCTAGGATTACAGGCGTGAGCCACCGCGCCCGGCCTCACATTTTTTTTTAACAGACCTAGGATTGTTGTGAAGATCCCTAGTGAATACTAGACAAAAGCAGTTAGCAACTGTGAAGCCTAATAGATGGTAGTTTATTAACACCTACATATCAGTTGAACTACTTACATCAGGAGAGGAAATATTAATACTATAATATTCAGGGTTAAGTCAAAGGACTTACAAAGTCTTGTTTAATCTGGCCTCCACCACCATTTCAGTCTCATCTTAGACTCAACACACCAGCCTCACTCTTAGTATAAGCCTTCACAATGCTGGTCCCTTTGCCTGGAATGCTCTCCCTGCCCCACTTGGCCAACTAACTCCTGCTCATCCTTCAAGTTCTGGCTTAAAATTTAGTTTTTCCAAGAGGCCTACTCTGACTTCCCCATTTTTCAATCCCACAAACATTAGGTCTCCCAAACCTACTGTGCAACTTCCTGGTACTTCACATGTGTAATTAATTATCTGTTCTATGACCTTCCTTCCCACAAGTCTTGTGAATTCCATGAAGGATCATGTCTACAATTCTAATTAGCACCATGAATGGAACAATAGAGGTTTTCAAATTTTGGTAACTGACTTTAATGAGATAACTGGAAAATACCTTGTAAGTGCTATATTCAAATAAAAGCCCATGACTCCCTTCAGCATGAGTCGGTAATTGTTGCCATTTCTCTATCACTGTGTCTTCCTTGATTTTCACCAACCAGAAGGCTATAACATACAGAGTAAGAATGTACCTTCATTTTTTTTTTCCTAACATAGTTTTTATGGAGATGATAAAAAGTCTGCTTGGCATATTTTTTATTATAACACCAGGAAATTATACAGTGAAGGAAAAATGCTGATTTGCTCTCCCATCCTAAATTGTAACTAATAGGTCAAAGATCAGAATCTTAATTTAGACTTTACTTTAACTCATTACCTTACAGCTGCCTCCACTTGTTACTTAGTATTGAATCACAGGGTGAGAAAAGATTTCCATAGATTGTCACCTCCAACAGTTTTACTACACATTAATCCACAAAAAGTTGAATTATATCAAGTACTATATAAATACCTCCACCTAGTGTCTTTATACACTGTTCTCTGCCCTTAAGCTGGTTTTCTACTGAATTTAATTCATTTAAACTAGTCTTCCCAGTTTAACTGGCCCAGAAATGCTTGGTTTTGTTCCCACTAAGTATATTTTGCTTTAATTCTGGTGTCATGCAAATTTTTAAAAAATAGACCTCATATTGCCTGGAGAAACTTGATACACTAAAAATAACAAAATCAAAACTAAAAGTGTAAATATCCATATAGACAAAAAGGTTATTTACAAATCTTTATTTTTACGTATTAAATACAAATTTTCTTAAAGCAGTGTACTTTTTGTCTGAGCTTCTGCATTGAGAGGTCATAATGATTCATTTTTTCCCTTGAGGTTTCTCTCCTAAAACTGAGTCCTGGCTTCTCATTGAACTCTTTCACAGTCTACCTTAGGGTTTCGCCTACATTTGCTCTAATCTTACCAATTACCATTCAGTAATTGTATTTTATCTATTTTTCCATATTCATGTATATTATCTATTTTCCCATATTCTTTTATTCCCTATCATTTTGAATTCATTCTATGCCATTTACCTACCAGTTCTCTAATTCATTCTTTTATTTTGAAGTAAAATTTTTCCCTTTTTTCTACCAATCACACTTTTTCCCCTGAAAGTGCATTTTCCATTGCCCAATTTTGCTCCTTCTGGATAATTAGAATATTTCTATTTGCCACAGACCACACACTGAGAATTAGTTTTAATGTACCCTAATGTCCCATCTGAAATATTTAAACATGAGAAAAAGAGTACTTCCACAATTCACATTTCCAGAGTAAACTTCTTAACCGAAAGGAACAGGTTAGAAAAGGACTTCAGAGCCATTAAGGGGTGGGAAGAACCTTGCGGGATACAGGCTACTCCTGAAGCCACCAGTAATGATGAAGGTTGGGGTTAGATTTCAATTTGGGCTTGATAAGGAAGGAGACAGAGCAAAAGATGAAGCACAGGCTTTGAGAGTGGTCTCTGCTATCATAATCCACAAATGAACACACTGGAATAAAAAGACAAATACAACGCATGGTTAAATGTGCAGCAGATCCACATGTTCTGGTTAACAAAAAAAAAAAAAAAAAAAAAGAAAAAAAAAAAAAAAAAAATGTGCAGCAGACTGTTCAAGTGCTGAAAGAGTTTAAAGGATTGTGAAATGGATAAGCAAGGGCCAAAATGGACAGGGAAAGCTTCATGGAACAGCCAGTTATTGAGGAGAAAAGGATGCATTCTAGATGAGTGGACTCCCAAGTGCACAATGCATTTACTGAAATCTAAAAATGATTGTTTAAGTAAAAATAAGAGCATCAGGTCAATTAGTAGGAGAGTAGGGCAGGTTATAGAGAATCTTGAAAACATAAAAATTTAGATTTGACACAATAGGTCACTAAAGGTTTATGAGCAGGAGAGTAGAAAATAAAACATGTAATCATTTGGGCAATATACTAAAAGGTCACTAAGAAGGGCCTCTGAGATTTAAATCTCAGCACTGCCATTTAGTAGTTGTATTTAAATTTAGTTACTTTATTTCTAAGCTTCAGTTTCTTCTGCAAAATGGTTAAGAAAAAGCTCAGTTCATTGGACCACTGTGATGATTAACACAGATAACACAAGTAAAAGATATAGTATAGAGCCTGGAACATAATAAATGCTCAAGTAGAGCAAAATGTTATGAAGACAGTAGCAGTAATCAAGATGTGTAATAAGGTCCAGATAAGAACAGTAGAACCAGAACACCAAATACCTATCCCCACAACAAAGAAATAGTACTATAATTATTTCACCATTCTAACTCACTCAGTAAACACTTCCCAAATGCTAAGCACACACAGAAATATGCTACGTACTGTGGCAAACACTAAAAAAATAAACATTCCCACCCCTCTGGATATCTTGATCTCAATATTAAATATACTATGGAGTCTATGGCTATACCACCCTGAACGTACCCAACCTCATCTGATCACAGAAACTAAATAGGGTTGGGCCTGGTTAGTACTTGAATGGGAGAAATATACTATGGAAAGTAAAGGACCATAATAACAGTTCCTAAACAAGAGTAAGTACCATAGTAGTTAAGAGTAAGGACTCAGCAGGTGAAAAATGATTAGAGCTACGCATTTGTATAGGAAGCAACGAGAAGTATTGTTACATGGTGTGCAACTTACAAATATGTGTATTAAAGAAATGGGAAAATCCCTTCAGTATACTAAAGAACGTCTATAAATCGATAAGGAAGACTAATCCCTATCCAAAAATGAAAAAACAATAATGTTCCCAAGGGGAAAAAAAAACATTCAAAAAGCTCTTAAATATATAAAGAGCACACTCTTATTCATGAGATGCCCCCTTTTTTTTTAAGATGGCAATAGGCTAACTATGGGATGACAAAGAGTCAGAGAAGCGGAGGGGAACCAGAATTCTCACACCTTGCTGATGAGTGGAAGCTGGAATACTCTCTAATGATATAGGAACTATCAAAATTAAGAAGCCTTAGAGCCTTTGATCCAACAATTCCACATCTAGGAATGTATCCTACAGATAGACTTACAGAGTACCACTTGTAAGAGCATAAGATTATCACAAAACACTAAGTAAATTGTGGAACATTAATACAGAACAGAATACTATAAAGCTGTGAAAGAAGAAAGCTGCTTTATACATGGGTATAGAGTAACTTCTAAGATACACTTTAAGTGAAAAAAGTAAGCTGCAGGACATTATTCTACCCCTTGAGTGGGAGAAAAATATAAAAAAGATGGTAAATGTATAGAACATCTCTGATGGGCACACAAAATTAGTAACAATGGCTGTCCTTGGTGAGAGGACCAGTGACTAAGGTTCAAAAGGAAAGGACAGCAACTTTCTACTGGAAACCTACTTTGAACATGTTAAAAATTTAAAATATACACTTCTTACCAATGCAAAAAAAAAAAAAAATTTAAAAAAATGAGAATAAAATTAACCAAACCATTCAGTTACCTACAATTATCTATGCTGTATAGTAAGACAGATGGGCGGGCCGGGCGCGGTGGCTCACGCCTGTAATCCTAGCCCTCTAGGAGGCCGAGGCAGGAGGACCACTCGAGGTCAGGAGTTCCAAACCAGCCTAAGCAAGAGAGAGAGACTCGTCTCTACTCAAAATAGAAAGAAATTAATTGGCCAACTAAAAATATAGAGAAGAAATTAGCCGGGCATGGTGGCACATGCCTGTAGTCCCAGCTACTCGGGAGGCTGAGGCAGAAGGATTTCTTGAGCCCAGGAGTTGGAGGTTTCTGTGAGCCAGGCTAATGCCACGGCACTCTGGCCAAGGCAACAGAGCGAGACTCCATCTCAAAAAAAAAAAAAAAAAAAAAAGACTGCGTGTCTGTGTGTTTTGTTTTTTGGGGTTTTTTTTTTTATTTCTATAATATACTGAGCTTATTTTCATTAATAAAATATTTTAAAGGAAAATGTAAAGGAGGAAATTCCAGATAAGAATACAAGCAAAGATCTAGAGAGTGGGGGGGCTAAAGTCTCAGGGCATTTTTTTGTTGTTTTCAAACTCCTGGGCTCAAGTGATCCTCTCACCTTAGCCTCCTGAGTAGCTAGGACTATAGGTGTGTGCCACACCTGGCTAATTTAAAAAAAAAAAAATTGTAGAAGGCTTGGCACAGTGGCTCACGCCTGTAATCCCAGCGAGACTCCGTTTCTATAAAAAAAAACTTGAAAAATTAGCTGAGCATGGTGGCACATGTAGTCCCTGCTATTCAGGAGGCTAAGGCAAGAGTATCTCATGAGCCCAGGAGTTTGAAGTTATAGGAAGCTCTGGTTGCACCACTGCGCTCCAGCCTGGGCAACAGAACGAGAACTCGTTTCTTTTAAAAAAAAAAAAAAATTTTTTTTTTTTTTTTTTTTAAGAGACAGGGTCTCAATGTTGCCCAGGCTGACCTTAAACTCCTGGCCTCAAGTGATCCTCCCACCTTGGCCTCCCAAAACACTGAGATTATACGTATGAGCCACTGTGCCTGGCCTCTCAGGGCATTTTTGATCCTAGACAAAGCAGTCCAAACTTTAATCCATAGGTCTTTGATATTAGAGCAGAAAATGATTAAAATATTAAGATTAAACAGATTAGAATGGGGCTATTCTAAAAATAAGAGTAGCCATTTTCTGGCTGACAGATGTGTTTTGTGCAGCTCAGCTAGTGTTTTAAAGGTCTGGAAAAGTCACAAAGTCACAAACTCTGCATTCTCAAAAGCCAACAACAATCCATATGAGAAAAATGTGGTTTTCTTTGGACAGGCCAGGTGCTTTCCATGTGTTTTCCCATGTTGTTGTCCGCCCAGGCTTACTGCTTTCTTATGACTAACCCTCTGGTCTCTACACATTGAGTTTTTGATTGCTAACAGGTACTCAAGTTACAAAGTTAACGCAAAGACTCTCTTACATCCTACCATAGGCCATAAATATTTGCAATTATTATGTGTCAATTAAAAACAAAATAAAAAAGGACTCTCGCTCTTCTCAAACAGCTGTGTAGAGAAGAGACATTGGTAAATACAAAATTTTAACATAATGTGATAAATGCTACAGTGAGGAAGTATATGTACAGAAGCAGCTCATCCAATCCTGGGGAGAGGCAGGTATGGTGTCAGGAAGGACATGAAAGGAAGATGCATGGGAATTAGTCAGGTAACACAACTGCAGGGAACTGGGAAAGTGTGCCAGGCAGGCTATGTACAAACAGGCTTAAGAGTAATCAATAATGCTTATACCACAAGAATGTAATATCCATCTAATTTTAATTATGTTACCTTTTATTATTTTACAATATATTTCCAAAAATGCTGTTACAGTTGCCTTAACTGCTCTATTATGACCTGGAATAAAAGAACACTTAGAATTAGAACACACAAATGTCAAGCTGTAATACCTACTTGTACTGAACCATTACTGACAAAAGGATGTAGTTTTTTTTATATAAGCAGATGTGTGGCAATGTAAAATAAAATACAAACTTAAAACGGTAAACTATGCTTTAATGGCTATGGAAAGGAGGTGGTTTTTTCTTTCTTCAACACATCTGGTCCTGGCATATGCATTTAGAGCAATATGTGCCCTGAAAGCTTATATTTTCAGTTTGTGCGTGTCACTTGAATCGGAGACCAGACACATGAAACAATATCATCCTCAATATCCTCAATAACTCCCCCTCCAGAAGGTTGCAGTGTTAGTGATGGTAATGTACAATTAGTTTCTCCATTGACAATGGATGCTTTTAATTTTCTCTAAAAGAGAATTGATAAAAAAAGCAAGGAAAACTTTTAGGGTCCAATTTTCACTTCACATTCTCCAAGTAGTAAAATGGCAGCTCTTACACATTGATGAAAAAGGATTTTCCATTTTTTCCTATTAGTTTTTAGTCATTAAAATGTATCTGCATATAGTTGATTTCTTATTTCCAAAAAGAAAATTTTAGTTACCAAATATTTCAGAAATTTAATAAAGCATTACATACATGTAATTAGCTCTTATCTACCAAAAAAACCCATATATATGTGTGTGTAAATATACTTATTTAATCTTACCTTCACTGAAGTTCTTTTTTTCTGGCTGGACATGAGAAACAAGATTAAGTGACCAATGCTGGCTTTATTCTTTATAAGCAATAATTTGGGTCTTTTTTCATTCAATGTGACTGCAGCATTTTAATAATAAATTCATAAAAGGCAATACGAAGAAACACCTACTGAACAGGCTTTTGCCAAGCAATTCATGTTTTAAAGTTAGACTCTTCCAAAGTGGCACTATGGCATTATAGGCATTCAATTTTTCTTTCCTTTTTTCAAGTTTGTCAGTTCTTTACCACTGTTATTTTTTTCTAGCAGAAGATAGGGTGTACTCACAAAGTAAGGCCTAGAGACCATTGACAGTTGCTTGCAATATCATGGTGGAATTAACTCTCAGGAGCTGATATAAACCAAAGTGAATAGTAGCCAGCTAGAACCACATTTGGTCACATTCAAATACTTTCCACAATCACTATGCTAATATACATGTTCCCTTCTTCTCAACTGATTTTGTGTTAATCTTATTAAAATTATAAAAAAACGAGACTGCAAGGTTTTTTAGAGTTGTATTTTTAGAGGACTACTATGTTCAAATGAATATATTTTAATTTGCAACATGTCATTAGTAATATCCTTTCTATAAACATGGTTGGCAAAATAAAAAAGGCACAAAAGAGAGGTAATGAGAAAGGTTTTCAACTTTCAGTGAAGATAACAAAGCATGTATCTTTCATGAAGAAAAGCAGAGAAAAATGTTCAGTAATTCATGCACAACTTGAGCTATTAAAAAACTCTTCAGATAGGTCCTGAGGCCTGAGGAGAAAACAAATTTTCCTAATCACGTGCTTCATGTAAAATAAATGTAAAGCTGCACATACATGTTTGGTTTTAACAGTGGACCCATGTTTTTTAAAAAGTGAGGCAATTAAACAAAGGAAAACAAAACCAAAATACCTTCATAAACAAAGCAATTCCACCTGTAGCCTCTGTCCTTTTTACCACTCAGTGGGGGTAAAATGTCCAATAAGATGTAAAATGCAGCATACGCAATCATGTAATCTAAAAACTTTTCATGATAACTTATTGCAAATTGCACTTGACAGTTCACCACAACAATGGAAAACTGGCCCCTTGTTGTTTCACACAGTCCTTGAACCCCAAATTGAAGTCACCAGTAGAATGATCTGGATAAAAAGTTTGCAGCTGTGCTCAGCCAGCTAGCTCCACCCTCTGGGTGTGAGCCAACACGGGACACTGCTTTGTCCTGCTCCTTTGAGGGACTCTCATCCTCAGGCAGGTAGTCAGGCAGCTCTGTGTTCTGTTCTACTTCCACAGGAGTATCTTGGAATGGGACCAACATCTGATATGGAGAACATATTAGGAGTTATTACAAAATCAACTTAATGTGATACATAGTATGTCATAAGTTAAAGGTCAACTTTACTCCTCATTCTAATTACCACATTTATTCTCAGGGGCTCTATTCCTTTTACAATTTTCCTGTTATGTGATGGTAGGCCCAATTGCTGAGCACTGTGTAAGCACAGAAAGGAAGGAGTAGAGTATAAATGGGGACTCAGAAGTTGATATGCTGAGGCCCTAGGAGTACATGAACCACCTCTGTCAATGTAAAGATGACTAAAGCAAGTGTCTGGCCCCCTTGGAGGGCCATGAAACTTCCCATCTGTGGGAACCCAAATGAGCTCAAGGCATACAGATTCGTTTTCCCTATCACAAAGTTAGGGGAAAGAGTAGCAATAGGCAAGGATTTCCACCCCATTTACTTGCAGAGTGGTTACTTTGTTATTTTCTGTACTGGCAAGACTAATTAAGGTTAGGAAGACAGTATTTAAAAATAAATGCAATGAAACCATGTATCCTTTACTTCCACATACAATCTGCAAGATATCTCAACTGAGATAAAACTTTTATTCACAAGAGCAGACTCTGAAATCCACAAATGATCTCACTGTATTTCTAAAACAGTTAACTGTTAACCAAGAAACAACACATTCTTATATATCTGGCAACTCAACTGGTCGAGAACAGGGGTCCTCAAACTTTTTAAACAGGGGGCCAGTTCACTGTCTCTCAGACCGTTGGGGAGTGCGCACCGTGGGCCTGGGACGAGTCGGCTACTAAGCAGGATAGGCAGCGGGGGCAAAAACACCTGGTAGAGCGGATAAATGTCCTCCGTGGGCGGCATGTGGCCTGTGGGCCGTAGTTTGAGGACGCCTGGTCTAGAAATACTGGCAGTTTGCTAGCCATAAAAAATAATCATGAGTCTGAATTAGGTATAGAGAAAACTAAATAAATCTTTTACCTCTTCTCCACTTTCACTTTTCACGACTTGCTGAGCTTTCATAACCTTGGTTGATGCTATCGCTGACGCCAAAGCCTAGGCCAAGACAAAAAGGAACAATTTTGAATACTAACTTGTTTACCTGTAACCCCCAAAATATTGAGCCATTTAAAATACTAACCTCTATCAAGTGACAAGCATGCTAAAAAAAAAAAAAAAAAATACTAACCTCTGCTTTCAAATCTGAACGGATTCGTACCACACATCTTTGAACAGCCATTTGAAAAGTAAAGCTAATAACACCTTTAATTTTTAACAAAGCCTCCTCGCACAGGTTTCTCCGAGACTGAAAAGTAAAAGCAAATTGTTATTAAAATAGGTAAAATAATAAAAGCAATTAAATTAATTAAAACCACACTGAACTTAGTCAATATATTTTGGGGGGAAGGAGAACAAATGTACCTATTTTAGTTCTACCACCTCTTATTTTAGGGCATGGAATAGTGGGAGCTTAGTCAAGTTTATTAAATTTTACAAGATCAACAGCATAGTAATTTCTGTTAGATTTTTTGAGCTTCAATACTAATATGTAGTTTTAAAAATTTTTATTAGGAAGAAGTTAGCCAATGTTAATTTACATCTTAAATCAAACACACCAAAGAATAATATAGAAAAAAAATGCCAAAAAGCAGAGGCTGCTCTAGCCCAAGGGTGGGCAAAAACTATAGTGCATCAGCTGTTTTCTGTAAATAAAGTTTTATTCCAGCCACATCCATTTGCTTACTTCAGGCATCTTCAAACTACGGCCTGCGGGGCCACATGTGGGCATTTTTATCCTTTTGTTTTTTTACTTCAAAATAAGATATGTGCAGTGTGCATAAGAATTTGTTCATAGTTTTTTTTTAAACTATAGTCCAGCCCTCCAACGGTCTGAGGGACAGTGAACTGGCCCCCTGTTTAAAAAGTTTGAGGACCGCTGGCTTACATATTACCTGAGGCTAGTTTCATGCTAAGGCAAAGTTAGTACTGAAGACAAGAGACCAATGAGAGCCAAAAATATTTACTCTCTGGCCCTATAAAGGAAAAATCTCTAGGGATAAATTCTAATAGACTGAAGTTAGAATTAGCGAGCTTCAGTGTTTGAGTCACTATTCCTTAAAGCATTTAGTATTTATAAATATCACTGCATCCTTCATTTATGATGTTCTCAATGGTTACCACTGCATTCTCAGGGGTTATCAATATCCTCTTTTTGGTTCTCATTTTCCTCTGATATTGTTCACAGCACAACATAACACATATTCTTCAATGTGGGATATGACATGACCCTGGTCTTCCACTTACCCCAACTGATTATTCCAGCTCTGTCATCATTAACATTACTAACTCCAATATGACTTCCTTTTCATTTGTTTATCACACATATCCACTTGGACATCAAGTGGTCATCTCAACTCAAGATCCAAAGTGGAGATGGATTATAAAATTCCTGCATTTCCTCCTCATAGCTTCCTCTACCTTCAGCCCACACACCAAATCACTATCTCTAAATTTTCCTGGTCAATAAAGATGGCCAACCAGACACAGGTAGTATGTGCCTCCTCCACAGAGAGGAACCAGAATAGTAAGTAGATTCTCACATTTCAACCAGATCATCTAGGAAAGAATGCTATGATTCACCAGGGAAGTGACCAGAAGCACCAAATGTGGGTTAAGAGAGGGTTCAGGGCAACTTGCCTGGGTCAGCTTTTAAGATCTTGGCTACAAGAAAACCCTTTGGCCTACACAGGTCTCAGACCTAAGATAAGGAGCTGCTTGGATACTGCACAGAGGCATCGTTCTATAAAGGGAATTCACATGGAATCCCACAGGCATCCAAGCCTAGAGCAGCTGAGCCAGGCGCCATTCTGAGAACCGAGATACACTACAGGTATACCTGCAGCCACTGCACAGCTCAGAGGATGGACAGAGGAGCCCAGGTGCTCCAACACACCTTTGAGAAGGTTTTCACCACTCTGCTGTGGGCTATGATTGAGACTTAGATGTGGTTGGGCATGATGGCTTACACTTATAATCTTAGCACCCTGGGAGGCCAGGGCAGGAGGATCGTTTGAGGTCATGAGTTTAAGACCAGCCTGAGCAAGAGTGAGACCCTGTCTCTACTAAAAACAGAAAAAATTAGCTGGGCATAGTGATTCACACCTATAATCCCAGCTGCTTTGGAGACTAAGGCAGCAAGATCACTTGATCCCAGAAGTTTGAGGTTGCTGTGAGCTAGGCTGATGTCACGGCACTCTAGCCCAGGTGACAGAGTGAGACTGGGTCTCCAAAAAAAAAAAAAAAAAAAAGACACTGAGAAATGACCAGAAAGCATTTTCCAGTTTCTCACCCACACCACTGGGTGGGGCCCCAGCCTTTCTGGTGGCAGGTCCAAGGTGCCATTTAGTGGGTAAACACTGAATGGAGCCTTGTCTTCTGGCTGAGTTTGGGCTTGACCTGGCTGTAGCCCCTGTCTGGAGGGGCAGGGAAACTAGTTTTTCCAGCATGCATCTGGGGCAGTAACCACCATCCTGCAGCCCAAAGCTATGGAACTAAGCCTCTAGCAAATTGCATTCCTCAGAGTTTCCTGCCAGTATAGCCTGAGAAGGGCCCTGCCCTCTCTGGTCATTTTGGGAATTTGAAGCCAAGCAGTACCCGGCCCTCAGGCTGAATTTGGGCTGACTAGCCCCACCCAGCTGAGGAGAGACAAGGGAGTCCAAAATCTCCTACACACACCTAGGACAATTCCCACCATGCTGCTATGGGCTACAGTGAGACCCAGAAGAAGGAGAATGGCACTCTCCCCCGCATCTTGCCCATGCTATTTGCTAAAAAGTAGACCCACCCTTTTTGATCACAGGTCCAAGGTACCATTTAGGAGGTGGCTTGCTCTCTTCCCTCTAAAAAGCTATAGCAAATGTTTTCATGTTCCCTAAGGACTAAGGATACCACCTATCCAGAGGGATGGCAGGGCTAGCAGTCCTCCCCCCAAGCTGCCTGTCCCTTCTAGGAGGAGCTTACCCTCCCTGGAGGAAAGTCTCTGGCACCAGACCTGCCCTGCCAGTGCATTTTAGCCACAGCCCATATCCAATCTGGTAGCCCTGCGTACAGCTGGTTGAGCTGCGTACACTACCTTTGCTGCAGCTGGGCCAGTGTGGAAGCTGGGAATCTGAGTGCTTTTATGGCCTTGAAGGACAGAGATAGCTTAACTGCCAAGAAAGGCAGATGTGAGGGGCGTGTGCATTTCACAGCTGCCTGCTCCTGCTAATCTCAAGAGGGGCCCACTGCCCAGTCACCCTGTCTACAGGCTCACAGTGCATCCACCCTCTCCTGCCTGAGCATTCTTCCAGACCAGGAGGTAACCGCACCCCTCACTGTCACAGCTACCACCTGAACTCAGGGAACCTTCAGGACAAGCTTGCCAGCCCCAGGATTCAAGGACCATCCAGGGGCCTGAGAACTGGGGACTACCTAACATAGCCCACAACCACTGGTACCTAGACACTCTCGCAGGGGATCTGAGGTACAAGTGAACCAAATTGCCGGCACTGCCACAGTGGGTACCTACCTGCACAAGCCGAAAGACAGTGTACCTCTCTCTCTCTACACTGTGCAACAGAGTTCCTGGCAGAGGAGAACAGGTGAAATGCAAAGCTAGCTGCTTTGAGCTGGGTGAAGAGGTTCCAGATGAGAAGGAACCAGCATAAGAACTCTGACAGTATGTAAAAAACAAAACCAAACAAAATAACAACAACAACAAAAAAGAAGGCACTCTCGACATCCCCAAAGGATTATACAAACTCTCCAGCAATGAACTGCAACCAAGAGGAAATTTTTGAAATGTCAGATCTGAAACTCAAAATATGGATCAAAAGCAAGCTAATGGGATAAATGAGAAATTTAAAAACCAACACAAAGAAACCAAAAAAATAATCCAGGACATAAATAAAACATTCACAAAGAGATAATTTAAAAAAATAACAGAACTTCTGGAGATGAAAGAGTCATTTAGGGAATGTCAAAATACAGTGGAAAGTCATAACAACAGACTAAATCAAGCAGAAGAAAGAATCTCAGCTTGAAGACAAGTATTTCAAATTAACCCAGCTAGTCAAAATTAAAGGGAAAAGAATCAAGAGAAATGAAAAAAATCTGAGAAATATATTATGTGAAGTGTCCAACTATAAGAATCATAGGTATCCCTCAGGGAAATGAAGAAAAAACAGAAAGCATGGAAAATCTATTTGAGGAAATAATGAAGGAAAACTTCCCTGGTCTTGCTAGAGATTTAGACATCCGGATATAAAAAACGTTAATGAACTCTTGGAAGATTCAATGCAAATAGGACATCAACAAGGCACATAATCATCAGCCTGGCCAAAGTCAAAGTGAAGAATAAAATCCTACAAGCTGCAAAATGAAAGCCATCAAGTAACTTATCAAGGAAAACCCATCAGACTAACAGCAGACTTCTCAACAGAAACCTTACAAGCCAGAAGGGATTGGGGTCTTTTCTTAAACAGATAACTGTCAACCAAGAATTCTGTATCCTGCAAAACTCAGATGCATACGTGAAAGAGAAATAAAATCTTTCCCAGAGAAGCAAACACCAAGGGAATTTGTCACCACTAGACCTGCTCTATAAGAAATGTTCAAAAGTGCTTTTCAGAAAAGAATGCTTGACACCCACCAATGTAAAGACACTTGAAAGTAAAAACTCACACCACTTATAAAATAGTAACACAAGGAAGGACACAAAGCAGCAAAGTAACAATCAGCATGATGACTGGAACAGTATCTCACTTATCAATAATAACTATGAACATAAATGGTCTAAATGTTCCACTTAAAAGATACCTTAACAGAATGGATAAAAAATCACAACCCAAATATCTGCTGTCTCCAAGAAACCCATTTAACTTGTAAGGAGTCACAAAGATTCAAGGTAAAGGGCTGGAAAAAAATATTCCATGTAAAAGAACACCACAAAAGAGCAGGAATAGTTATTCTTATATCATATAAAATAGAATTTAAATCAACAGCATAAAAGACAAAGACAGTCAGTATATAATGATAAAAGTATCATTTATCATTACATAATAAAAGTGATCAATTCAAAAAGATATAACAATCCTAAATATATATATACACCTAACACTGGAGCTCACAGATTCATAAAACAAATACTATTACACCTAAGAAATGAAATAAACAGCAATATAATAATAGTGGGGGACTTCAACACTCCACTGACAGAACTAGACAGACCACTGAAGCAGAAAATTAACAAAGAAACACCAGACTTAAACAGGACTCTACAACAAATAGCTCTAACAGACATTTACAAAACAGCCTACCCTGAAACTGAATATACATTCTTCTTATCAGCACATGGAACATTTTCCAAGATAAACCATATGTTAGGCCACAAAACAAGTCTCAACAAATTTTAATAAACCTAAATCATGCCACGTATCTTCTGAGACCACAGTGGAATAAAACTAGAAATCAACTCCAGAAGAACTCTCAAAACTACTAATATACAAATACATGGAAATTAAACAACCTGCTGTTGAATGATCTTTGAGTCAACAACAAAATCAAGATGGAAATAAAGAATTTTTTGAGCTGAAAGACAATGGCAACCTAAATCTCTGGGACACAGCCAAAGCAGTGTTCAGAAGGAAGTTCATAGCACTAAATGCCTCCATCAAAAAGAAAGATCACAAATTAATCTAATGTCAAACCTGAGGGAACTAGAAAAAGAAGAACAAACCAAACCCAAAGATACCAGAAGACAGGTAATAAATAATAAAGATCAGACTATTTCTTTCTACAGAAGAATGGGCTAAAAAAGAAAATTATAAAAACAACAACAACTGGCCGGGCGCTGTGGCTCACGCCTGTAATCCTAGCTCTTGGGAGACCGAGGCGGGCGGATTGCTCAAGGTCAGGAGTTCAAAACCAGCCTGAGCAAGAGCGAGACCCCGTCTCTACTATAAACAGAAAGAAATTAATTGGCCAACTGATATATATATAAAAAAAAAAAATTAGTCGGGCATAGTGGCGCATGCCTGTAGTCCCAGCTACTCGGGAGGCTGAGGCAGAAGGATCACTCGAGCCCAGGAGTTTGAGGTTGCTGTGAGCTAGGCTGACGCCACGGCACTCACTCTAGCCTGGACAACAAAGTGAGACTCTGTCTCAAAAAAAAAAAAAAAAAAAAAAAACAACAACAACAACAAAAAATCAGAGCAGAAGTAAAGGAAATTGAAACATACAAACAAAAAAATAATACAAAAACTCAACAAAAAAAGTTGGTTCTTTGAAAAGATAAATAAAATTGACGGACCAATAGCCAGATTAACCAAGAAGGGAAAGGACCCAAATAAGCTCAATGAGAAATGAAAAAGGAGACATTACCACTGATAACACAGAAATACAAAAAGATCATCTGAGACTACTATAACCATCTCTATGAACATGAACTGGAAAGTCTAAAGGAAGGGGATAAATTTTTAAAAACACACTGCTCCACTTGACCAGCCTTTAAAAACAACAACAACAACAACAACAACAAAACATATGACTTCCAAAGCTTGAATCAGGAAGAAATCCTGAACAGACAAATAACAAGCAGCAAAATTGAATCAGTAATAAAAAATTTCCCCAAAATAACAAAAAACAGCCCAGGAGCAGATGATTCACAGGTAAATTCCACCAGACCTACAAAGAAGAACTGGCACCTCTCCTACTGAAACTGTTCCCTAATACCAAAAAGGAGGGAATCCTCTCTCATTGTACAATATCACCCTGATATCAAAGCCAAGAAAGGACACAAGAAAAGAAAACTACAGGCCAGGCACGGTGGCTCACACCTGTAATCCTAGCACTCTGGAGGCCGAGGCGGGCAGACTGCTCGAGGTCAGGAGTTCGAAACCAGCCTGAGCAAGAGCGAGACCCCGTCTCTACTATAAATAGAAAGAAATTAATTGGCCAACTGATATATATATATAAAAAAATTAGCCAGGCATGGTGGTGCACGCCTATAGTCCCAGCTACTCGGGAGGCTGAGGCAGGAGGATTGCTTGAGCCTAGGAGATTGAGGTCGCTGTGAGGTAGGCTGACGCCATGGCACTCACTCTAGCCTGGGCAACAGAGTGAGACTCTGTCTCAAAAAAAAAAAAAAAAAAAAAAAAAAAAAAAAGTGGCCAAAAGATACAAACAGACATTTTTCAAAAGAAGAGAAACAAATGGCCAATAAACATATGAAAAATTGCTCTACTTCACTAATCATTAGGGAAATGCAAATTAAAACCACAATGAGATACTCTATCAAAATGGTCATAACAAAAAACAATAGATGCTAGTGTGCATGTGGTGAAAAGGGAATGCTTATACACTCTTGGTGGGAAAGTAAATTAGTACAACCTCTATGGAAAACAGTATGGAGATTTCTCAAAGAACTAAAAGTAGATTTACCATTCAACCCAACCATCCCACTACCAGGGATCTACCCAAAGGAAAAAAAGTCATTTTATGAAAAAGACACCTGGCACCTGTTATGATTACTATAGCACAATTCAAAATTGCAAAGATATGGAACCACCCTAAGTGTCCACCTAGGACTGGATAAACAAAATGTGGTGTGTGTGTGTGTGTGTGTTTATTTATGTACATGGGGTGTGTGTACGTGTTTATGTTACATACATAAACACACACACACCATGGAATCCTACTCGGCCATCAAAAAGAATGAAATAATGTCTTTTGCAGCAACTTGAATGGAACTGGAGGCCATCATTCTAAGTGAAGTAACCCAGGAACAAAGAATCAAATACTGTATGTTCTCACTTACAAGTGCGAGCTAAATAATGGGTATACATGGTCATACAGAATGACTTAATTGACAATGGAGACTCAGAATGGGGAGATGGAAGGGGACCACAGGATGAAAAATTACCTATTGAGTATGCAGCACACTATTCAGGTATATTAACAGTCTATACTTCACTATGCAATTCAGCCATGTAACAAAAAGCCACTTTTACCTCTTAAATCTATTTAAATAAAATAGAAGTACATATATATGGCAAAAAAAAAAAAATGGATTCAATTGAAGAAAAAAAAGAAGTGAACAGTAAACTGAAATAAATAAATAAACTGCCCTGTTTCTGTACTGAAATCAGGTTCTGATTGAGTACTTCTGGGCGGATAGGACTCTACAACTGACTCTGTGCCAAGTCTTTATATCACATTCAGTTGTCAAGCTTATTCCCACATCCTTCAAAATAACTCTCACACCACTGCTCATCCCCTACTCAAACCACTTCTCATTTCAAGGCTACTCAGGGAAGGAAAGATCTGGGATATGTCAGTCTGTGGCAGAGCACAGGCCCACAATGGGCTCATCCAGTGCGCTGTCTCTGGACTCTGCTCTGCAGAGGCCTGGTTCTGTGCAGCCTCCTTAGGGGATTGGTGCAAAACAGCTCTATGTTTACTTCGTCCTTGTATTTAACACCAGGTAAACTACAAAGTGAAGTTTGCAAGGCACATATTATTACATGAGTTAGGATAGGATACTATTAGTCTGATTCCTTAAATACTAGGAGAGCAAAAAATAGAAAATAATTTGCCTATTTTACCACAGGCAGAGTCTGATAACCAACCAACTGTATGTGACAGTGACAAATGAGATTCATAAGGGAAATTCATCTTTATTTCAACACAAATTAACACGTTTTCATGAAGCTGATTGTTTGACTCTCCCAACTACGATGTTAGCTTTATGAAACCAAGAACTTTCATACAGGCATGCATCACCATGCCCAGCTAATTTTTTCTATATATTTTTAGTTGGCTGATTAATTTCTCTCTATTTTTAGTAGAGAGAGGGTCTCACTCTTGCTCAGGCTGGTTTCAAACTCCTGACTTTGAGTGATCCTCCTGCCTCGGCCTCCCAGAGTGTTAGGATTAAAGGTGTGAGCTGCCCGCCGCGCCTGACCTACATTTTTCTCATTCATTAAAATCAAACAAAACCTAAGGTATGAAACTATTAGAACTCTAGAGGAAAAAGTTGGAAACACTCTCCTAGACATCGGCCTGGGCAAAGAGTTTATGAAGAAGTCCCCAAAGGCAATCACAGCAGCAACAAAAATAAATAAATGGGACATGATCAAACTACAAAGCTTCTGCACAGCCAAAGAAATAGTCATGAAAGTAAACAGACAACCTACAGAATGAGAGAAAATTTTTGCATCCTATGCATCCGATAAGGGACTGATAACTAGAATATACTTAGAACTCACGAAAATTAGGAAGAAAAAATCAAATAACCCCATTAAAAAGTGGGCAAAGGACTTGAACAGAAATTTTTCTAAAGAAGACAGAAGAATGGCCAACAAACATATGAAAAAATGCTCAACATCTCTAATCATCAGGGAAATGCAAATCAAAACCACAATGAGATATCACTTAACCCCAGTGAGAATGGCCTTTATCAAAAAATCTCCAAACAATAAATGCTGGCGTGGTTGCGGAGAGAGAGGAACACTCCTACACTGCTGGTGGGACTGCAAACTAGTTCAACCTCTGTGGAAAGAACTATGGAGATACCTTAAAGCGATACAAGTGAATCTACCATTTGATCCAGCAATCCCATTGCTGGGCATCTACCCAAATGATCCAATGACACTCTACAAAAAAGATACCTGCACTCGAATGTTTATAGCAGCACAATTCATAATTGCAAGGCTGTGGAAACAGCCCAAGTGCCCATCAATCCAAGAATGGATTAATAAAATGTGGTATATGTATACCATGGAGTACTATTCAGCTCTAAGAAACAATGGTGATATAGCACATCTTATATTTTCCTGGTTAGAGCTGGAACCCATACTACTAAGTGAAGTATCCCAAGAATGGAAAAACAAGCACCAGATATATTCTCCAGCAAACTGGTATTAACTGAGTAGCACCTAAGTGGACACATAGGTACTACAGTAATAGGGTATTGGGCAGGTGGGAGGGGGGAGGGGGGCGGGTATATACATACATAATGAGTGAGATGTGCACCATCTGGGGGATGGTCATGATGGAGACTCAGACTTTTGGGGGGAGGGGGGAAATGGGCATTTATTGAAACCTTAAAATCTGTACCCCCATAATATGCCGAAATAAAAAAAAAATTAAAAAACAAACAAAAAACAACAACAACAAAAAAAATCAAACAGATGATATTAGAAATACTTTGTATATCTTAATATCTTCCATTCAATCAATTTATATTTATCAGAACTTACTTTCTAGAAACTTTTTAGGATCTTGTGGCCCCAGTTTCAATAAGATAGTTAACTTATTTGGCTCTGCCATAGATAATATGCATATGGTGGCCGGGTGTGGTGGCTCATGCCTATACTCCTAGCACTCAGGGAGGCCAAGGCAGGAGGATCACTTGAGCCCAGGAGTTTGAGGTTGCTGTGAGCTAGGCTGACGCCACGGCACTCTAGCCCGGGCAACAGAGTGAGACTCTGTCTCAAAAAAAAAAAAAAAGATAATATATGTATGGAAGCCTTTTCCTCACACTTACTTAGTGAACCCTAAATCCTACGGCCTAAGTGCCTATACACCACAATTAAAAAAAAAAATTATGGATAATCTAATGTAACCTACCTGGCATAGCTAAAGAGACAGGTGGTTGGCTAGGTACAGTGGCCCACACCTGTAATCCCAGCACTTCAGGAGGCTGAGGAGAGAGGATTGCTTGAGCCCAGGAGTTTGAGAGCAGCCTGAGAAACATAGCAAGGCCCCTTCTCTACAAAAAATTAAAACATTAGCTGGACATGGTGGCATATGCCTGTAGTCCCAGCTACTTGGGAGGCTGAGGCAGGAAGACTGCATGAGCCCAGGAGTTTGAGATTGCAGTGACACCTGGCTCTCTCTAGCCTGGGTGACAGAGCAAGAACTTGTCTCTGAAAAACCCAAAGAGATAAATGGTAATCTACCAGTTGCCACCTTTAAGTAGGTAAGTTATGTAACTTAACATTTGCTCAAGATAACTTCAGAGAAACTTCCAATTCCAGTAAAGATAGAATAACAGGCACCAGACTTACTCTCCAAGATTAAAACAATTAAAAATACAGACAAGATAAAATTTAAAAAACAATTATTTATAGACATTGGACAAGTTTTCATCTGGGCATGAAGTCTTCCTTATGACAAGGTTTTTTACTACAAATCCAATTTCTTTAATAGCTATAGAGCTAATCAGGTATCTATTTCTTCTTGAGAGAGCTTTAGTAATCTGTCTTTTAAGAATTTTTCCTGTTTAATCTACATTGTCAAATTTATTGGCATAAAATTATTTAAAATATTCAATTATCCTTTTTTTTTTTTTTTTAATTTTAAGACACAGGATCTTGTTCTGTTGCCTAGGCTGGAGTATAGTGGCATGATCACAGCTCACTATGACCAGAACTCCTAGGCTTAAGTGATCCTCCTGTCTCTCAGCCTCCCAAAGTGCTGGGATTACAGGTGTGCACCATCACACCTGGCTACTTATTATCCTTTTAATGTCTGTAGGATTTGTAGTAGTGTCTTCTCTCTCATTTCTGATAATAATTTGTGAATTCTTTTGGTCAGTTTGGCTAGAGGTTTACCAATTTTATTGATCATGTCATAGACCAGCTTTTGATTTCCTTGGTTTTTCTCTATTGTTTTTCATTTCACTGATTTTTGCTTTTTTTGTTTCTTCTCTTTTGCCTGTTTTGGCTTTAATTTGCTCTTCTTTTTCTAGTTTCTTAAGACAGAAGTTTAAGTCACTGAAGTGACACATTTTCTCTTTTGTATAAAAACATTTAGGCATCTGGTACTAATGAATTTCTCCTTTAAACACTGTTTAACTGCTTCCCACAAATTTTGATGTTATACTTTCATTTTTATTCAGTTCAAAATGCTTTCTAATTTCTCTCCTTTTTTATTTTTTTATTCCTGACTGCCTTGGAATAATTTCTCTTTTAATTTAGTCATTTATTCATGTATTATTTTAGGAATATGTTATTTATTTTCCCAAATTTGGAGGGGATTTTCCATATATCTATATCTATTATTGATTTCTAATTTGCTTTCATTGTGCTCACAGAAGATATTTTGTACAGTTTCAACCCTTCTAAATTTATTAATACTTGTTTTAGGAAGGGCATGGGGAGGAATGGCAGGGGCAATATATGTAACCCTAACAATATTTGTACCCCCATAAATGAAAAAATAAAAAATTTAAAAAATATATACTTGTTTTATGGCCCACAATATGATATATCTTGGTAAATGTCTCATATGCACATGAAAAGAATAAATATTCTGTTGTTGAATAGAGTGTTCTATGAATATTAATAGATTAAATTGGTTGACAGCATTATTGAAGTCTTCTATATCCTTACTGATTTTCTGTATACTTGTTCTATTAATTGAGAGAGTTGTGTTAGAATCTCTAGCTCTAACTGTGGGTTTGTCTATTTCTCTGGACAGTTCTGTCAGATTTTACATCATAAATTAATATCTTATAGCTCTACTAGTAGGGGCATAAATATTCTAAATTGTTATTGATATGCCCTCTGATTGACTTCTTTAGCACAAATTAACCCTCATTATCAGTATTAAATATTGATATTGGGACTTATTGACTATTAGGGATGACACTGAAGAAGCTACTTAGTTGACATGGTATCTCTTTCCCATCATATGAGCCATATGTTTATAAAACTCTTACCGTGTCATCAAGACCATCTATATGCAAAACCACTGTTTTGGCACGTTTATTTGTAGTTCCTAGAAAAAACTGAGCTTTCCTTCGACGTGAATTCATTTCATTGAAACTATCACCATCTGCCATACTGGAGGACTGAAGAATATCATAGATTTCAGAGGCCAGAAGTTTTGTTTCTCCTGGAGTTGTAGTCCTTGAAAAGAAACACATATAAATTTATGAATCAGTCTTGTCACTTCAACTTATTCTGCAATTTTATTTCTCATCTTTGTGGAGCCTTTTTTCCTTTCTTTCTGATGCCTTATTCAATTTAAAAGCAATACCAGAAAATTCTAGAATAATCAATAATATAGAAAAGGCATCTAGTCTATAGTAGTCTTCTAATTTCATTTTAAACCTGTGGCTCACTGAGATTTAAAACCCCTCATTATAGAAGTATAAAAGTCCATTTAATAAAAATCTTTAATTAAACAGAAAATCAACTAGCAAGTTCAGGTTTAAGATGCTCCTAGATTATCATTAATATTCAACTCTCAATTTCAAAGTACCCTGACCTTCAAGAAAACATACAAAAATCCAAAAGGAGAAAACAAATTAGAAAAGAATCATTCATATTATCAGCTAATGTCAAGGAGATTTCTTAATATGATCAAACTGATTATTTCTTAATTTACATTTCTTACACATCACAAAGCCATGTATATATCATAAAACAAGAACTCAAAAGTTTTCATTCTTAAAATTAAATCCTACTATAGCTCTTCGCATCAACATCTAGTGCCATGCTGTCCAATAAATCTTTCTGCAATGATGGAAATGTTCTGTATCTGCACTCTCCACTCATATGTGGCTATTGAGCACTTGAAATGTGGCAAGTGCAACTATAGAAATAAATTTTATTTACTTTGAACTAATTTAAACTTTCCCATGTGGTGAGTGGCTACCATATTAGGCAACAGAGATCTAATTGTTCAACAAATTACCAACAGTAAGTACAGAACCAACAGTAAGTACACATAGGAAAAGAATCCTCATTCCACCTACAAATAGGCTTAATTAAGTTCAAACTCTTTACATTCAAGGCCTTAAAATGAAAGCCTAAAAACCCATTTGGCTGTCTACATTAGCACATTGTGGCCTTCTATTATTCTTTGGGTTCACTATGACACTTGGCCATCTCCTATAATGACCAAGCATTTTTATATATTCTTTGCTGTTCTTACTTTAGAATGCTTTCCACGCTTAAAACCTTGCTCATGTCTTTCCTCAGCAATAAGAGCTTCATTCACCAAGACCATAGGCTTTCTAACTCTTATTGTCACCCTTAAAGGGCCAAGTTGACCACTACCTTCTTTATGAAGCCTTCACCCAACAACCCATTTCTCACACTGCATTCAAAGTACTATGTTTGTACTTATACTATTGATCTTAGTTTTCTATTTCTTTCACAAATATATAAACTCTTTAAGAATAGGGATGTATTCTCTTTGTACCTTCCACAGAACCTAACAAAAAGTATTATAAGCTATTTATTTATTGAATGAGTAGGAATACTTCCATTTCTGATATTCAGACTGTACATGCTGTGGCTTAGTTTTAATTCCAGGGGTAATAATCTGACAGTTTTCCAAGTACTTAATTTACTATATCAGGTGCTTTTCTGGGCCACGGCGGTAAGTTACTTTGAATAATTTTAGCTCTGTGTTACATGAAGTTATCGAAAAGACTGATTTTTTTAGGGGATGTATCAACATTTTTCTTGATAGCTGTTTTACATTTACTGAAAAGGCCACTGTAGTTCTCAGATATTTTAAATATTAGCCAAACACAAGTTATAACAAGTATGAGGATATAATGATTACAGGAACTCATCAATTCAAGGGGAAAAAAGACATTATGTTTTTGTTACCCCTTTCATCATCAATAGTTTTTAACTGTTTGTCTAAATTACAAAGAGAATCATCATAACACATAATAGAAGATGCAAATAATGACTGTCTTATTATATACTATTTCAAAACTTCTCTATATGCTTCCTAATGAACCAACAGTAACAAAAAATATTAAAATACTGTAATACCAAAGCTACCAAATTAGCTTCCTCTTCTGCAGAATAAGAACTATAACAGTAATTTAATTCTTAGCCAATTAGGGTTACTAACCCCTTTCTAATGTACCTAAACCCCTTTGAGAATGTAAAGTTAGAGACTGTTTCATAGGAAAAATGCAAGTAAACAGTTTTCCAAATTAACTTTGGTGAATTATCACGTCCCCACACAAACCATTCATTTTTTATCAACCTCAACATAGGTTAGGTAGCTGAAGGCTGGAGTGGCTATGGAAATTTCTTAAGATAAGACAATAAATAAGGTTTGCCACATCGATCAATTCTTTTCACGAAAGATTTCTCTGTAGCATGTGATGTTGATTAATATCATCTTATCAATGCAGAACTTCTTTCAAAATTGGAGTCAATTTCTCAAACCCTGCTATTGTTCTATCAACTAAATTTATTAATAATATTCTAAATCCCTTGTTGTCATTTCAACAATGTTCACAGCATCTTCACCAGAAACAGATTCTATTTCAAGAAACAGCTTTCTTTGCCCATGCTTAAAAATCAACTTCTCATCCATTCCAGTTTTATCATTGAATTAATAATTATAGTCACATAATTCAGTCACATCTTCAGGCTCCACTTCTAATCCTCGTTCTCTTGCTCAACCACATCTGTAGGAACTTCTTGCACTGAAGTCCTGAATCCCTCAAAGTCATTCATGAAGGGTGGAATCAACTTCTTCCAAACTCCTGTTAATGTGGATATTATGATCTCCTCCTATGAATCACAAATGTTCTTCATGACATCTAGAATAGTAAATCCTTTATAGAAGCTTCTCAGTTTATGTGGCCCAGATCCATCAGAGGAAGTACCTTCTATAGCAACTATATCGTCTTACAAAATGAATTTCTTAAATAAGATGACTTGAAACTTGAAATTATTCCTTCATCCATGGGCTGCAAAATGGATGTTGTGTTAGTAAGCATGAACACACATTAGTCTTCTTGTACATCTCCAACAGACCTCTTGAGTGACCAAGTCCATTGCCAATGAGCAGTGATCTTTTTTTTTTTTTTTTGAGACAGAGTCTTGCTTTGTTGCCCAGGCTAGAGTGAGTGCCGTGGCATCAGCCTAGCTCACAGCAACCTCAAACTCCTGGGCTCAAGCGATCCTCCTGCCTCAGTCTCCCGAGTAGCTGGGACTACAGGCATGCGCCACCATGCCCGGCTAATTTTTTGTATATATTTTTAGTTGGCCAATTAATTTCTTTCCATTTATAGTAGAGACGGGGTCTCGCTCTTGCTCAGGCTGGTTTCGAACTCCTGAACTCGAGCAATCCGCCCACCTCGGCCTCCCAGAGAGCTAGGACTACAGGCGTGAGCCACTGCGCCCGGCCGAGCAGTGATCTTTTGAAAGGAATCTTTTTTCTGAGCTGTGTTTCTCAACAGTGGGCTTAAAATATTTAGTAAACCATCTTGTAAACAGAGGTGCTGTCATCCAGGCTTTGTTGTTCCCCAAGAAGCACAGGCAGACGAAATTTAGCAGCATTCTCAACGGCCCTAGGATTTTCAGAATGGTAAGTGCATTGGCTTCAACTAAGTCACTAGGTGCATTACCTCCTAATAGGAGAGTCAAGCTGTCCTTTAAAGCCAGGCATTGACTTCTCCTTTCCTTCAACTTTGTGAACCAACCTCTTATCGCTTCAAACTTTTCTTCTGAAGTTTCCTTATCTCTCTCAGATGTCATAGAATTGAAAGGAGTTAGGGTCTAGCTCTGGATTAGGCTTTGGCTTACGGGAATATTGTAACTGGTTTGATCTTCTGTCTAGACCACTAACACTTTCTTCCTATTAGCAATAAGGTTGTTTTGCTTCTTATCATTCATGTGTTAACTGGGGTAGCACTTTTAATTTCCTTTAAGAACTTTTCCTTTGCATTTACAACTTGCCTGACTGGCACACAGGCCTAGCTTTTTGGCCTATCCTGGTGTTTGATATGTCTTTCTTACTGCTTCATCATGTCCAGCTTTTCATTTAAAGTGAGAGATGTGTGACTCTTCCTTTCACTGGAACACTTAGAGGTCACTGTAGGGTTACTAATTGGCCTAATTTCATTTCTGTTGGGTCTCAAGAAATAGGGAGGCAGTAGGAAAGAAAGAGACAGGAAATGGCTGATTAATGGAACAGACAGAATATGCACATTTATCAATTAAGTTCACCATCTTTCATGGGTGCCATTCATGGTGCTCCCAAAAAATTACGATAGTAACATCAAAGATTACTGGTCACCATAACAGATGTAATAATGGTTTTTAAAAGTTTGAAATATTGTTGAGAATTACCAAAATGTAACAGAGACACAAAGTATACACAAGTCATTGAAAAAAAATGGTGCCAATAGATTTGCTGGATGCAGAATTGCCACAAACCTTCAAATGGTAAAAAATGCAATACCTGCAAAGTACAATAGAGCAAAGCATAATAAAACAAGATATGCTTGTATGTTCTTCTGGTATACCTTATAGGACCAATTTTATTGCTACCTTTCTGAGGTGTTTTACAAAACCAACAACCACTCTCTGATTCTCTGTACAATTTAATTGGGTGTCCTCCAATTTAATTCATTTCTGTGACTGACTACTTGGAATTGGAGTCAGACTTCGCAGGTTTAAGGGCTCAACTCAACAAGACTATCTTCACTTTAGATGCCAGTTGCAAGTACTAGATCTCCAAGTTACCCAAATTTCTGTCCAACTCATGTAGGGGGCTCCTGCAACCTCCCCTTTCAGGTTCAACAATTTGCTAGAATAGCTCACAGAACTCAGTAAGACAGTTTATTCTGTTTATTGGTTTAGTATAAAAAATATAACACAGGAACAACCAGATGGAAGAGATCCATAAGGCAAGGTATGAGAGGCACATAAGGGGTGTATAGAACTTCCATGCTCTATCTAGGCCTGCCACCCTCCCAGTTCACCAACTCAGAAGCTCACCAAATCCCACTGTTCAAGAGTTTATTTATAGAGTTAAATCTCCATCTTTACCCCTTCCTGAAACTGATGAGTGAAGCTAAAAGTTTCAAACCTCTAATCACTTCCTCTTTCAAGTGACTAGCTCTATCTAGAGGCTATCTAAGGGTCCCTACCCTAAGTCACTTCATTAACATAAACTCAGGTGTGATCCAAAAGAAATGACACTCCCTAAAAAAAATTTAAAATAAAATTGAAACAAATAAAAAAAAAAAGCTGGGTACGGTAGCAAGAACTATGGAAACAAAGACTAAATATATTCTCTTATTTTACCATATTTCCCTATGAAACAGTTGAGAGAATACCTTATAGACCCAGACCTCATCTAAGAGAAAATACAATTTTGACTTAGGCAAAACAAAATGTATAAAAGTATATAAGCAAAACCAAATTACAAAGTAAGTTACTTCTTGATCTGGATACTATATGAAGTATCATGGTGAGTTTCAGAAAAAAAATACCCCAAAATATGCTGCTTTGGACTTCAAACTGGGAGCAGCAAATACAGGGAAGGTCTTTCTCTGAAGTTCCCCCCCTTGCAAAGGAAATTAAAATTTAAGAACTCTCTAAATTTACTAAGCCAAGTGAGAAGTCAAGCCCTGGCCCTGGAGACCCTTAGCATACTTGCAATTCTGATTAGACTATAGATTAACTCTTTTCCTCATTGTTCTTGCTCTGTAAATGACTAGGAAAAACCAGATCTCTCCTCTTCCAATCGCTGATCTTTGTAATAGATTAACTGCCTCCTTTATTGTCTTGTACCCAACTCAGACCATGGTGTGCTAAAAGACCCCATGACTATTAACATCTTCAGTGTGGAATGTTAAATATACCTTTCCTAAAAGAAAAAGACCACCTTGACTACTCAGAGTGTTGTAATTATGCTTTAAGCCTTATATAGAAAGATGATGAGCTTCCCTAAACATTGTCTACATAAATGACCCAAACTTGTACGCTTTGGAACGCTGACTTCCACTGCTTGAAACCTGTGCTTTCCGGCAGCTGCCCTTAAGTATAACAACAAACATTACTTGTCCCACCTAAAGGCCTAAGCCTAAAATATTTACTATCTGGCTTTCCACAGAAGATGATTTGCCAACTTCTAAGTAATTACAAAAAAGACACTGAAAAACAAAAAAGCAAAGGAGGTAGAGCCATTAAGAATGATAGGCCGGTCGTGGTGGCTCACGCCTATAATCCTAGCACTCTGGTAGGCCTCCTAGGTGGGAGGATCATTCGAGGTCAGGAGTTTGAAACCAGCCTGAGCAAGAGCGAGACCCTGTCTCTACTAAAAAAATTGAAAGAAGTCAATTGCCCAACTAAAAATATATAGAAAAACTAGCCAGGCATGGTGGCACATGCCTGTAGTGCCAGCTACTCGGGAGGCTGAGGCAGAAGCATTGCTTGAGCCCAGGAGTTTGAGATTGCTGTGAGCTAGGCTAACGCCATGGCACTCTAGCCCAGGCAGCAGAGTAAGACTCTGTCTCAAAAAAAAAAAAAAAAAATATATATATATATATATATATGTATATATATGAATGATATAGCAGGAAAACAGTTATATGGAAGAGTACTCCTGATATACTGCTAAATAAACTACTACTACCATCTCGATCTTTCATTAAAATAAGGTAGGATATCATCAAAGGTCTCCAAAACACATAAAAAAAAAAAAAATCAAGGCAAAAATGGAGAAGCATTTTCAAGAATCTCAAGAAAATAGGTGGTAAACCAAGGATCCAATCAGGTTGTCCTTCAAATATCAAGGTTACAGGAAAAGTTTTAAACATGAAGACAGTCAAATTCTTGAGCTTTTCCTGAGCAATTTAGTAGAGAATGAGCTTCAACAGATCAAGAAACGACTAACAAAACTTCAGCAAAAGAACTAATAATGAGTATTTTATGTATTTAACTGTAGATCCAAGACCCGAACAAAGGTGGGAAAGAGAATAAAAGAATATATAAATGTTTTGACAAGAAAGAAATAGTGCAACTTAAAAAAAGAAAGGAGATGGGAGAGGAAGAGAGGAAAGCAGAAAAAGCTCAATGACTATTGAACACATAAAATTATAGATAGAAGTCAAAAGATACCATTAAAAACTAACAAGTAGGCCGGGCGCGGTGGCTCACGCCTGTAATCCTAGCACTCTGGGAGGCAGAGGCGGGCGGATTGCTCGAGGTCAGGAGTTCAAAACCAGCCTGAGCAAGAGTGAGACCCCATCTCTACTATAAATAGAAAAAATTAATTGGCCAACTAATATATATATATAGAAAAAATTAGCCGGGCATGGTGGCGCATGCCTGTAGTCCCAGCTACTTGGGAGGCTGAGGCAGGAGGATCGCTTGAGCCCAGGAGTTTGAGGTTGCTGTGAGCTAGGCTGATGCCACGGCACTCACTCTAGCCTGGGCAACAAAGTGAGACTCTGTCTCAAAAAAAAAAAACTAACAAGTGAAAAAAAAAACTAACAAGTGAGATAGTGAAAGGCCAAATAAGAAAATAGGCAATTTATGACATTTTTTAAAAAGTACAAAGGCAATCACTAAGACAATAAGACAACTCTTTCTACATATCAAAAGAAATTTTCAAATAAAAGAAGAAATCATCACATAAAGAAACATGGCAACTACAAAATAATATACATGTAACAATATGAGTTAAGATGAAATTTATCACTTATGTTGACAAATAGAAATGGACTTAGTTCACTAATTAAAAGAAAAGGATTTTCAACTTGGCTCACAAAACAAAACACAATTTAAACAAAGTGATTCAGAAATTAAGGAAGGGGCAAAGGCAAATCAGACAAATAGAAACAACGAGATCAGGGCTTGTATACTGACATCAAAGTAAAATTCCAGCCCCAAATCCAAGTATTAAGAATGACAAAGGACACTTTTTTAATCCTAAAGGACATATTTCCCAATGAATATATGAATCATGAATATATATGTACCAAATAACAATATGTATATAGAGAAAATGATACACTAAATATAGTAAAATGTTAAAATTGGAGAACCTAGGTGTAAGGGTATATGGGGAGTCTTTGTAGTAGTAAAAAAGTTGTAAAAACATAGTTTTTACAACTTTTCTGTAGGTCAGATATTATTTTAATATAAAATTTTTAAAAATTAAAGAACAGAAAAAGCATAAATAAGTTAAACATATACTTTTCATACACAAAGATTTTAGCAAGAAGTATAATCACCATTTATAATGGCACTGTTTCAAAATCCAGAATTGTAGAAAGTTCCTCAGATGAGATATTTTAAAGTTGAGATGTCACAATTTATTAAAGTGACCTTTATTTATAGTATACCTCATGTTAGATATTCACAAGGGCTTTAGAAAATGCATCATTTATCAGAAGTATCACTCTGTCAATACCAATTAACAAATGTCTTAAACTAGATTTAGATATTCTAAATATCTAAGTTGACATTTTGAAAATTTTCTTCACAAAAGGATCTAGGTCTAAAAATACAATGTGGGTTCTAATCTCTAATAATAAGTTTCTATGGAAGACATTGAAATGAAAATATATTGAAATGAAATTATATTTATTTTTATATTTATATTCATTATTCTGAATGACAGAACTTAAAATTCTTTTCATAATTAAAAACTGAAAGGAAATGAAATCAAACCAATTGTCAGTATGACCTCAACACAAGTAAAACCTATAGTTGAACATGTTAAAAATCAGCAAAATTCTCTAACAACGCATAATATGGTGATTACAAGACAAAAATTTAATACACAGAATTTTCTCTATTTTAAAAAATATTCTTCTCTGCTTCCCAAGTGAGGAATGACATTTTACCCTAACTAGTTCTGCTTCTTGGTTTCTGATCCCTGCCAGGCTCTCTTCACTTAGTAAGGTAGCATCCCTTCACAACAGATTTTCTTTATTCTCTGGTTCTTTCTGGAGCAGAAATGAATTGCTTCCAAACTCAGTACTCCTAAACAGAGAGACACTGACCTGAAAATTTGCTTCTAAACCCATCCTGACTGGCTGGCTATCATGGGGTAGCCACATAAAGAAACTAAGGCAGGCGTTCAAGATCAACCTAGGCAATACAGTGAGACTCTGTTTCTCAAAAACCTTTTTTTAAAAATTAGCTGGGTGTTGTATGAAAGGAGAGAAGGTTAGCACTCCCTTTGACAAGGATGGAAGATGCTCTTGGACCTGTACAACATACATACGGTTAAAAACTTTTTAAATATTAAAAAAAAAAATTAGCTGGGCATGGCTGCTTACACCTGTAGTCCCAGCTACTCAGGAGGATTGCTTGAGCTCAAGAGTTTGAACTGGAAAAAAAAAAAAAATCCCCAGGCTCATTCCAGAAAAAAAAAAAAAAGAGTTTGAACTGCAGTGAGCTATCATTGTGCCACAGCACTCCAGCCTGAGCGACAGAGTGAAACCCCATCTCTAAAAGGAAACAAATAAATAAGCCAGGCACAGTGGCTTTTGCCTGTAATCCTAGCTACTTAGGAGGCTGAGAGGCAGGAGGATTACTTGAGCCCAGGAGTTCAAGAACACCCAGGGCAACCTTAATGAGATCCTGCCTCTAATATATTTTTAAATAAATTAATTAATTTAAAAACAAAGAAAATAACTATGGTATATAATATAGATCTCTTCTGCTATAGTTTACCAAAGTGATTATATAACAATGAGATGCCAATTAGTTCATAAGCTAGGACAGTAGTGATAAATCATAAATCAGTCATCTGGATCTGGTAACACAGATTTCAAGATGCAAAATAAGGTCTAAAGAATAGATGTTTGTAGTGTCACATTAGTTATATAGATATAAAACTCATTCTGCTCTTTATAAGGATAAAAACTTTTCATTTTGATCTTTTAAAAAATTTTAATAGGGGTACTCAAAAGAAACATGTAGTGGAAGAATTACAAGTTGAACATCCCTTATCTGAAATATTTAAAACCAGAGGTGTTTCAGATTATTTTGGATTTTGTAATATTTACAGAAGCATATCATTTAAGAATCCCTAATTCAAAAACCCCAAATCCAAAATGTTCCAATGAGCATTTCCTTTAAGAATCATGTCAGTGCTCAAAAGTTCCAGATTGTACAGCATTTCATATTTCGGATTAGAAATGTTCAACCTTTAAAAATACCAGAGCAGTCAAATTTCTTAAAAAAGGAAAATCATGCCAAAGCTCTGAAGTAGCTCACAACACAATATTAAACCTGCCGAACCAAAACCTGACTCTAACACTTTGTAGTCTTGATGTTTGCAAGCCAAAACACATAGTTCTATTAAGACTCTGATGACTACACTAAGTTAACATTCCAATACTGACATGTGTCACTTAAAGACATGAATACATTCTTAAAAATGCATCATCAGGCGATTTCCTCATTGTGTGAGCATCATGGAGTGTACTTACACAAACCTGAATGGTACAGCCTACTAAACACCTAGGCCATAGACGACTGCTCCTAGGCTACAAACCTGTACAGCATGTACTGTACTGAATACTGCAGGCAATTGTAACACAATGGTGTTTGTGTATCTAAACATAGAAAAGGTAAAGTAAAAATATGGTATTATAATCTTAGGGGACCATTGTGGTGTATGCGGTCCATTGTTGACCAAAATAGCACAATACAGCACACAACTGTACACTAATAAACTTCTAAGATGGCTATTTTGGCAAACAGGGGCAATTTTTATAAAGTTTGAAAGGTAACTTGCATATCTGAGATCTCCAGCAGCCAAATGGGCTGCAAAATGCATATAAAAATTATATCAGATCTCTACTTTTAAGGAGGATAGAACCAAATTATAATGGAGTATGCAAGAATGTACAACTGTTTTAACATTATAAGAGTGAGCAAAACAATCACTATATCATTCTAAAAAATAGACTCTATTTGAATTTAAAAGATAAGCCATTTGCAGCAGCCAGGGAGATACAGTGCTTGGATCTTCAAGAAAGAACTTGTCCTCAGCCTCTGGCTATGGCAGCTTTGGGATCCATCACAAATCCATGGGGACACTCTTTCCAGACAACTCCCAACCAATGACTGAGAAGTATGATCACTAGGACCCTGGCTATTTCTGCTCAATACAGCATTCCTCAAATGGCAATCTTTGATTGGAGCTCCCCACTGGGTTGGCTGTCAAATTTGCATTGCAATCTGAGACTTTCTTCCTCCACAAATGTCAGATTTGCATTTAGTGTAAAGACTTTCCCTGCCCAATCCTGCCTCATCACCTTTATTTTTATAGACCTTGTCCCACAATAAACCTCTTCCATTTCTAATTTCATCTCAGAATCTTCTCAGATGACATGCCAAGATAATGACCTGAATTGACACACCACTTCTCTTACAAAGATATAAGCAGTCTCCCTACTATTTTACAAATGTATCTCTCACTTACATATATATATACATACATACATACACACACACACACATAACCACATCCTTAAGCCAACCAACTTAAGAAATTATTCTATAGGTTAAATCTATAAAACTTACTCTAAATTTTTGAAGTACTCTAAATTTTTGAAACTTACTCTAAATTTTGAATATACTTCAAATACAAGGTATATTTAATATTTCAACATTATTTTAATCTAATTTCCATCTTTTTCTTTTTACCACTTATTTTTCAACTTCAATAACTATAGGTATTAAAGGAACACACATCTTTTATCATGTAACTAGCCCTACAGAAGCATCTATATTATACTTAAACCATTCATCGTTTCCAACAGAATATGCCAGTTAAGTGGTCATAAACAATAATTAACTATAGGACATTAAAGCATACCTAGGAACAAGAATAATGCAACCTTATATTTTAAATAACACTTTAGAATTTACAAAGCATTTCTACAAATATTATCCCACTGGATTCTCAATCCAACTACAGTTGTTTCCTTATCAATAAGGAAAAGGAGGGTCAACGAGGTTATCTGTCTCAAGTCAGAACAAGAATCCAAATTTGTTGCTATTAATGTAATTGATCCCAAACATAGGCAGTTGACTAACACAACTGATGCTGGTCTATATTTTCCATTATTTATTCCTGTCACCTGAATAATAATAATAATAAAAAACCTTCAGTTTCTATCTTGCCATTATCAAAGACCAAGGTACCATAGAACTGCATGAAAACAAATATTTGAGTAATCTCTTAAAAAATAAGATTAATAAAATTTTTAAAATATTTACTCACAAGTCAAGAACACTAAGAAAAAATACATACTACCTTGGAAGTCAGTTTAGATGATTCTCCCTGGATAGAATTTAACTCATAATGTTTGAAAATTATAGAAAGACTTTTGTGATTATTAAAGCCATAGAAATGGCAACATAAGTTCTAAATTAAATCAATTAATTACTTAAAGTTTTAAAGGCAGTCATGTCCATATAATATCAAGATACAAAATAAACTTACATGACACTTCAGAAAGTATAGTCTTTTTGCTTCCAGACACAGTAGAAATGTCAAAACACTTAATCTTCAATTTCTAGCCATCTCCAAGGAAATCAGCAAGGTCTAAGGAGCAAAACCCAACAGTCCCAAAGGTAACGGAGCTGAAGGACTTGAAATAAGTGACTTGGCCTCTCTATATTTTCCTCATCCATAAAACAAAGCTATTATTTGTCAAATCTACCTCAAAAAGTTATAAATAACAAAATGCGATAATGAATATGAAGATCTCAGTAAAATGAAAGGTACAATTAAAAACCAGCCATTTGTTAAAAATCTAATGCAATGGTTTGAAGTTTCCAAGAAACCTCTCAATGAAGCTCATGAAAATCTCATCAAAAGTCCTTTTAATTGCCATGACCCTGAAGAAGAGGGTTCCTTTGAGTAAAACCAGGATGAAATATTAAAAGAACTTTGTACCATACTATAATAGTGCATATTGTCAAATCTGATCAGTCACCTGTGCTGCTCTGCTAACAAAATCAATTTATATATACTTTACAAAACTTCATAACAATGTAGAATGTCCTCTTTTCTTTTTTTTTTAGTGATAAGGTCTTGTTCTGTCACTGGGCTGGAGTTCAGTGGTCCAATCATAGCTCACTATAAACTTGAGTTCCTGGGCTCAAGTGAGCCTCCAAGTAGCAGGGATTACAGACACATGCCACCATGCCTGGCTAGTTTTTATACTTTTATCTGTAGAGATGAGATCTCATTGTGTTGCCAGGCTGGTCTCAAACTTCTGGACTCAAGTGATCCTCCTACCTCAGCCTCCCAAGTTACTGGGATTATAGGCATGAGCCATGATGCCCAGCCAAAAAAATTATTCTTAAGTACCTGCACATTATTTGCCAACATTTTAAACAAAATCTGATCTTTTTTTTATTATTTTATCCCGCCCAGCCAAAAAAATTATTAAGTACCTGCACATTATTTGCCAACATTTTAACCAAATATGATCTTTTTTTTATTATTTTATCCCCGCCCACCAAAAATCTGACATTTTTGTAAGACTATTGATGTCAATGTTTAAGAATTATCAGAAGTGCTGGACGTGGTGGCTCATGCTTGTAATTCTGGCACTCTGGGAAGCCAAGGCAGGTGGATCATTTGAGGTCAGGAATTCGAAACCAGCCTGAGCAAGAGCAAGACCCTGTGTCTACTAAAGAAATAGAAAGAAATCAGGCCAGGAGCAGTGGCTCACGCCTGTAATCCTAGCACTCTGGGAGGCCAAGGTGGGAGGATTGCTCGAGGTCAGGAGTTTGAAACCAGCCTGAGCAAGAGCGAGACACCGTCTCTACTGTAAATAGAAAGAAATTAATTGGCCAACTAATATATATAGAAAAAATTAGCTGGGCATGGTGGCACATGCCTGTAGTCCCAGCTACTTGGGAGGCTGAGGCAGAAGGATTGCTTGAGCCCAGGAGTTTGAGGTTGCTGTGAGCTAGGCTGACGTACGGCACTCACTCTAGCCTGGGCAACAAAGTGAGACCCTGTCTCAAAAAAAAAAGGCCAACTAAAAACATATAGAAAAAATTAGCTGGGCATGGTGGCACATGCCTGTAGTCCCAGCTACTCAGGAGGCTGAGGCAGTAGGATTGCTTGAGCCAGGAGTTTGAGGTTGCTGTGAGCTAGGTTGACGCCATGGCACTCTAGCCTTGGCAACAGAGTGAGACTCTGTCTCAAAAAAAAAAAAGAATAATCAGAAGGTTAATCATCAAAACATTTTTGGACATATAACCTATAAAAGTAGGCCTTTATATTCAAATTAAAATTTCAATAAAGTTATATATTAACAATCAGTATACATTTAATAAGATTCATTTTTCTACTGCATTAGGAAACATTATCTATTGTACTTACTTCTGTATAACATTTTGCAAGCTCAACATCATACCCAGTTCTCCTTTCATCTTTTCTCTGTTCGCACGGCATTCTGCCAAGTATCGAAGAGCCTACAGCAGAAACAGTAATAGATTAATTCACCTGTCCCGACTACTCAAAATTAAAACCACCACTAACTTACAGCAAAAGAAAAAGAGAGAAAAACAGGTTTTGTTTTTAGACTCAACTGGCATTCAAGTGTGTAGAAACTCTCCTTTAAATGTGATAACCAGAGCAATTCCTTAGGGAAGAAATAATCCTCTTAGCTGAAGTAGCTGAATCTGCTCTTTGAAATGAAGGTTCCTCATTTATCTGCAAAGTCAAAGTTGGGTTGTTCTGGTTTTATTTTCACCACTTCATCTTGACAAGGATACAAGGAACTATATGCCATTTATTAATTTCAGGGAGCAGTCCCAGTAGCAGTCATTTCCCTAAAGAAATTTCATACATTAATTAAAATAAATTGCTAAGAGGGAGAAAGCATATAACTACCTTTATGGAATGAACTGATCCTCCTGGTTTTACGACAATTCACCTTCAAAATGTATTTTTTTTTTAATTGAAAAACAAGAGATGGACCGGCCCGGTGGCTCACGCCTGTAATCCTAGTACTCTGGGAGGCCGAGGCGGGGGTAGATCGCTCAAGGTCAGTAGTTCGAAACCAGCCTGAGCAAGAGCGAGACCCCGTCTCTACTAAAAATAGAAAGAAATTAATTGGACAACCAAACATATATAGAAAAAATTAGCTGGGCATGGTGGTGTGTGCCTGTAGTCCCAGCTACTCCGGAGGCTGAGGCAAGAGGATCGCTTGAGCCCAGGAGTTTGAGGTTGCAGTGAGCTACAATGACACCACTGTACTCTAGTCAGGGTGACAGAGACTCGGTCTCAAAAAAATAAAAAAGAAAGAAATGTACAGGCCAGAAGACAATGCAGTGAATCTGTTAAAGTACCAGGGGAAAAAAATCACTAGCAAAACTTTATTACAAGAAATGCTGAAGGAAGTTCTTCAGGCAGGAAAAATAAATGACACTAGTAGAAATTTGAATCTATATTAAGGAATGAAGAACACCATAAATTATAAAAATGAAGTAAATATAACATTTTTAAAATTTTAATCTCTTTAAAAAATAACTGTTTAAAGCAAAATAAATATATACTGTAGGTTTTTAAACACATGTAGAAGTAAAATGTATGACAATAATGGCACAAAGGATAGGAGGAAGAAATGGAACTATACTCTTGTATGATTCTTACACTATACATGAAGTATGTGATCCATTTAAAGGTCGACTGTGACAAGATAAAAATGCATATTGTAAAACCTAGAATTACCACTAAATAAAGGCAAAAGGGTATACTAATAATAAGCCAATGGTGACAATAAAAAGAGAATTATAAAAATAACCCACCTGTTCTTCAACCAGATTGGGAACTTCCACACACTGAGCCTTCTATTCTCTTGTTAGCTCTGTCCCTCCCTTCCTATTCAGCCTACCACCGACATTCTATCATTTCATCCAGTCTCTTGCCAAGATTCTAAACTCCTTTGCATAGTTGTCCTGTCAAACTTACCTGGCCAAATCTAACTATCTGGCTCTCAGGGACTATAGCAGGCCTGAAGCAGGGAAAAAAGGAGTTTCATAACCAAGTTGTAAGTATCATATCAATTCAGTGTTACCAAACTAATCAGCCCCTCAACACTGTCGAACAACTTTACCATTCTCCTGAGTTAGCAATGTTTCCCATTTTCTGTAACTATGACAGTCTTCTCAAACTTCTCCCACTCTAGTAGCCCTTGCCTTCTGAACTTAGACATGTTCAAGTCTAATCTATTAAAAATATAAAATTTTAAAAAAGACTTCCTTTAGTCCCAAGTCCCTAACTAGGGGACATGCCATTTTTCCCATTTGTTACTACTGTTCTCTATCAATGCCTCTTTTGCCCACTAAACTTCATGCTGAGAAGGCAAAACAGGAAATTCATATTACATAACTTTGATTTTCCAAAAGAAAAAGCATATATATTTTTTGTACAAAGTTATGAAATTAAACTAAATGGGGAAATTTATGATTCATTAAGTAAAGGCAGATGAGTAAAATTTCTATTAATTTTCTTTTAAGCTTTTTTTGTCATGAAAATTTTAGAACACACAAAAGTAGAAAAAATGTGTGGGTGACCTCATGTATTAATCATTCAGCTTCAACAATTATCAACCATCTGGCAATTTTGATTCACCTATCTCCCATGCTCATATCCACACTAGAGTATTTCATAGCAAATTTCAAAGAATGTATCATTTCATTTGTAAAAAATACTTTAGTACATCTCTAAGAAATTATTTGTGGCCAGGCATCAGTGGCTCACGCCTACAGTTCCAGGGGGGATGCTGAGGCGGGAGGAACATTTGAAGCTTTGAGTTCAAGACCAGTCTAGACAACATAGCAAGACCCTGTCTCTATAAAAAAAATTATAAGAAATTAGCCGGGCATGGTGGTATATACTTGTAGTCCCAGCTACTCAGGAGGCTAATATAGAAGGATTGCTTGAGCCAAGGAGTTTGAGATTGCAGTGATATTAATCATGTCACTGCACTCCGACCCGGGTGACAGAGTAAGACCCTCTCTCCAAAAACAAAAAAAAATTATTCATTTATTTCATTTTTATTGTTGTTTAAGATACCGTTTACTAATGTGTTAATATTTCAGCAAAGTTATTGCAATGAGTTTAAAAGGCAGGCAAACACACTATTAAAGGCTGTAAACTAACAAAAGAGGTTTACACATTTAAAATATTACACAAGTGGTATACTAGACACTGCAGTTTCAAAAGAAGGGAGGGTGGGAGCAGGTGAGGGATGAAAAATTACCTGTGGTATAATGTACATTATTTGGGTGAAGGGTACCCTAAAGCCCTGACTTCACCACTATATGGTATATACACATAATGAAATTCATCTTGTACTCCCTAAATCTATTACATTTCTTTAAAAAGAAAAAAATAAATATTGTATAGACATATGGGATTTATTGAATGACCATCAGACCCATAAGAGAAATTCAATCTGGGCCCGGTGCAGTGACTTACACCTGTAATCCTACCACTCGGGGAGGTTGAGGCAGGATTGCTTGAGCTCAGGAGGTCAAGACCAGCCTAAGCAAGAGTGAGACTCTGTCTCTATTAAAAATAGAAAAATTAGCTGGACTACAGCCTGTAGTCCCAGCTACTCAGAAGGCCAAAGCAAGAGGATCATTTGAGCTCAAAAGTGTGAGGCTGCAGCGAGCTACGATGATGTCATTGAACTACCCAAGGCGATAGAGTGAGAGTCTGTCTCAGAAAGAAAAAAAAAAAAGAAATTAAATCTGAAAGAATTAAATCCAGTATTAGCCATTATAGCTCTGAAAGTAAAACTTTTAACCATTTCACTCTCCTAATATATTTCTTAACTTTCTCCCAAATATAGTGCTCTCAAAGATGAATGAAAGGCATAAGAATCCCCAATGCTAAGAACTATACAGCTAAATGAAGAACTAGAAATATTCTTGGACTTGTGAGCTCTACTTAGAAATAACTTACTTACTACACTTGAGCCAATCATAAGATTTCTGTGCATTTAATACTGCATGAGGAAATTCTATTAGTCATACGGTTCACCAGTCGGAATAGTTAAAAATTAGCAATGTACAGTATTATTTCTATCACTTTTTTTTCTCGTAAATTATACTTAAAACAAAAAATTAAATGAAATATTTATTATACTTGCTTATTACAGATTCAGGAACATGTATGTCTTTGATGTCTTAGCATCCACTTATTTGTGCTTACTTATTTTTATAATAAATAAGCAACACATACCACATCTTACCAATATTCAAGGTAATGCAGTAATAACAAAGTTCTCCAGAGAAAATGACTAGAAATTGCATTAAATACTGCTTTAATTAGGAATTTATTTTTTTAAAGATTAACTTCATGAAAATATTACTATTATAATTCACTAAAAAAGCAAAAATGATTCATCAATAATCTACTAGCTGATCATATTCATTTCCAGCTATCTAAAAAATATGTTCATTGCTGGCTTGTTGAAATCAGGTCCACTCATTACACTTGGCTGATAATTCCCTTAAGTGTCTTTTAATCTATAACAGTTACTGCAATCCCTCTCCTCATCCCAACTGCCATTCTTTTTAAGACCAAGGAACCAAGTTAACTGTTCTCCAGAAATTATCACATTCTGGATTTATCTGATAGCCTTTGTTGTATTTTAACACATTTCTCTAGCTCTCACATTACCCATAACATGACAGTTTCTTCTGCATTTTTAGCCATGATTTTGTATAATTTTCTCTTTCCCTCTTTTTCTTTTTTTTAATCAGCTTTCTCAGGTTAAATCTCTTATTTTTCCTTCTCACTTTATATTAAAACAAGTGCTACATCCATCACCTAATAGATGGACAGACAAAACATGGCATGGCCGTATAATGGAATACTATTCAACCATGAAAACGAATGAAGTACTGATAAATGCTACAATACAGATAAGTCTTAAAAACATTATGCTAAATGAAAGAAACTAGTCACAAAAGGTCACGTTATATGATTCTATTTACAAGCAAAATGTATAGGCATTTTGTCAGAATAGGCAAATATAGACAGGCAAAAAGCAGATTAGTAGTTGCTTAGTGATGGGGGTCAGGGACTAGGAAGCAAAAGGTAAAAAGTACAGGGTTTCTTTTTGAGGTGATAAAAATGTTCTAAAGTTGATTATGGCGATGGTCGCACAACTCTGTGAATATACTAAAACCCACTGAATTGTACACTTTAAATGGGTGAATTGTATGATGCCATGTGATTTATATCTTAAAACCTGTTATAAAACAAAACCAGTGCCTTTTTGAGGTCTATCTTTTTGAGTGTCTATCTATACTGATATGATACAATCCTCAAGACGTCATGTTAAGTGAAAAGAGGAAATTATAGAACATTCCATACATGTAGTATGCTACCATTTGTGTTACAGAATAAAAACAATGTAGAATGCTACCATTTGTATAAAAGGACTATACACATACATATATATTTGTACATACAGGAATACAGACTATAAATTGCTCTATAGTCTCTTTCAAATTTTTACCATGTCACCTAACACTTTTTCAAATTCTTAACTACAAAAATAAAACAACAACATAAATTACTAAAAGCAACTTACAAGCAAAGCCGAGTGGACGACAGGAGGGTTAGGATGGTCCATAAATAAAATCAGGCCAGGCAGACATCCCTGATCCTGGACGATGGCTCTTCTATTTAATGGATCTGCTGCTAGATCCCGTAGCTGGTTAACTACCGATAGAGCATCGGGTTCTTCGCTCATGGTAGAGGAGGAAGAATTCATCTTCTATGCTATGCACATGAATAAAATCTTCTTAAATTCTGTAGAAAAGGTTTGCAAAATTAGTTCTAGGCTGTTGAGGTATATGATGGCATTTGTTAAATAACTAGGATTACAACACCTTTAGAAAGAAGCAGATGATTCTAAATCACACAAAAACTTAAGAACTGGCAACTATACAGTTTGAGAAAAGTAAAATGAACATAAGATGAGTGAAGAAATTTATGTGTGCACAATGTTTAAGGAACATATGTCATCCTCAATATTCCAATAAATTCCTTCTTAGCAATACATATTTTAACACTAAAGTCATAATAAACAAGATCTTTACAGTTCAAGCTTGTAACCTTCACTATACTTCTCAAACTGTAACACTGCCAGAGCTTTTCTTCCTCTAGAACATTTCTAGGCCTAAAACAAGTACCTCAGGGAAAAGTGGCTAGCTGAGAGCATTTTTTCTCACTGATCTTTGAACAAAAACTTAGCATACTGGGTCTACAAAAGATAAACACCTTTGGGAAAAGGAGGCTGGCAAGGAAGGCTATAAACCAAGAAGGGTAATATGCTGTGCCTCAGGCCAACAGAGTTTGAAAGATCACAGTGATTCTGGACTGAATCTAAGCACATGTGTCCATCTGAATGTGCCATATTCTACTGCCTAATAGCAAAGCAAGAATAGGAGGAATAAAATAGAATTTAAGGTAATTCATTTGTCAGAGAAGGAAACAATCACAGAGAAGTTCAATAATTTGCCCCAGGTCCCAAAAGCTAGTTAGTATAGAACTGGGCTACAATCTTATTTACTATTTCCTAAATTGGTCAGCAGTCTTTCCACTTTCCATACAGTCCTTTTACAGTCAGCATATCTTTTTCCCATAAAAGTAAACAAGGTAGGCCTGACACGTGCCTCATGCCTGTAATCCTAACACTCTGTTATCACTCAAGGTCAGGAGTTCAAAAACAGCCTGAGCAAGAGTGAGACCTCTGTCTCCACTATAAATAAAGAAATTAATTGGCCAACTAAAATTATATAGAAAAAATTAGCCAGGCATGGTGGGACATGCCTATAGTCCCAGCTACTCAGGAGACTGAGGCAGAAGGATTGCTTGAGCTCAGGAGTTTGAGGTTGCTGTGAGCTAGAATGACGCCATAGCACTCTAGCCTGGACAACAAAGTGAGACTCAGCAGCCAAAAAAAAAGCTGGTCATGGTGGCTCACGCCTGTAATCCCAGCACTCTAGGAGGCCGAGGTGGGCGGAGCACTCAAGGTCAGGAGTTTGAAACCAGCCTGAGAAAGAGCTAGACCCCATCTCTACTAAGAGTAGAAAGAAATTAATTGGACAACTAAACATATATAGAAAAAATTAGCTGGGCACGGTGGCACATGCCTGTAGTCCCAGCTACTCGGGAGGCTAACGCAGCAGGATCACTTGAGCCCAAGAGTTTGAGGTTGCTGTGAGCTAGGCTGACGCCATGGTACTCTATCCTGGGCAACAGAGTAAGACTCTGTCTCAAAAAAAAAAAAAAAAAAAAAATCAATGAAAAATAATATTATTCATAAATGATATTAGAATAACTTCTTAGCAATTTTAAAACCACTGGAAAGGATCTTTAATTCAAACATATCAAAAAAGAATTACCTTATTTGTTAATTAACTTGATTTACTTATTCCACATTATAGTTATAGATCATAACATCACTCTGTACCCTATAAATACATATAATTATAAATTGTCAATTTACAATATTTTTAAAAATCAAGTAAATCAGGGTAAAAATTGAGTGAGGGCCTTTTACATACAGTACTGGCCTTGTAACTGGAAAATTCCATTCTCATCTAAGGAGTCATTAGATAATTATTCAATAGAACAATCCTGATAAAATTATAGCCTTCCTATTCCTCTGAGATGAAAAAAGTCGACAGTTAAAACTTCTAATCTTTAAAGAGTACTGATAAGGAGTGGGCTCAAATCAGGATCTGATTAGGAAAGGGTCAGGACTACCAGGCAGCATCAAAGATCTTAACCAATACAGTCGGCCCTCTGTATCCTTGGCTTTCACATCCTGATCATACTGTACAGTATTTTAAATCTGTGATTGGTTGAATCCAGGAATGCCAAGGGTCAACTGCCTGAGGCAGAAGCTGCGGTCAAGGGCTGCACGCCCTGTGGCATTTAAATGAAGGTAAGAAAAGCAAACAGAAGCTATGATTTGCCTCCCAAATTAGAAGAATTTTATATAAAACTTCAGGAAAGAACTCCTCACTGTTAAGAGTCATTTTGCTTTCTTTTAATATTCTTGCTGATGGCAAGTTACTCTGACATCCATTTCTAACTCCACATTGCCTGAATTCTGTTAAATGATCAACATTTTTATCATAAAGTATTTTTTATAAGAACTGCTATGGAACAGTTAAGAAAATGAAAACGATAAGAAGTTATAACTTTAACCACAAGTCGTTTTGTGTTTTTGTGTTAATTCTATCAATTTCACACAAACACTTAAATGGTTGCCTTCAAAGGCTGGAAAAAAAATGTTTTAAAATGATTATTTTAGGATTCATTCTATCCTATCCTCTCTATTCCCAATTTGGTAGACCATAAAATAATTTTTAAATAACCTGAAATACACTGGTCTAAGCACTTTTACAGCAGCTAAAGAACTATACTGCAAGTAAAAAAAAAAAATCTCTCTTCTCCTACCTTCTTTTACAGTAAGTACTGCACTAAGTTCAAGGGAAAATACATTTTTCTCTAGTTATGTTTTTATGCAAAACACTAACACCAAGAAGTGTGGACCTAGACAGAATAAACTGGGTTTATTGTTAAAAAGCAAATTCCGGCCAGGCGCAGTGGCTCACGCCTGTAATCCTAGCACTCTGGGAGGCCCAGGCGGGCGGATTGCTCGAGGTCAGGAGTTCGAAACCAGCCTGAGCAAGAGCGAGACCCTGTCTCTACTATAAATAGAAAGAAATTAATTGGCCAACTAATATATATAGAAAAAATTAGCTGGGCATGGTGGCGTATGCCTGTAGTCCCAGCTACTTGGGAGGCTGAGGCAGGAGGATTGCTTGAGCCCAGGAGTTTGAAGTTGCTGTGAGCTAGGCTGATGCCATGACACTCACTCTAGCCTGGGCAACAAAGTGAGACTCTGTCTCAAAAAAAAAAAAAAAAAAAAGCAAATTCCTAGGCCTTACCCAATCTGAAGTAGGAATCTTTGGAGGTAGGGCCCAAGACTTATTTTAAAAAGCACACCAGGTGATTTCTGCTGCAAAAAGAACCACTTAAACTTTATGCTGGTCTATAAATGTATGTCTTTTTAACATTATTATGAACACATGAAAAAAACCCTATGCATTAAAATTTTACAAGAGACTTTCTTTAATTACTGAACAACATGAGATTATGTTAATTTAGGACTAGGTTTCAGTTTTATTAACAGATAACCAAATTAATAAACTGGAAAAACCACTAGCAGTAGCAAATCTACCCCTTCCTTCCAAAGAAACTGACTGGAAGCTCTTGATCAATGGAACAAAATTGTATGAGAAAATCACAGTGGGGAATTAAAAGTGTGCACAGATTCTGTGTGGATAAAGAAACGGTTCTTAAATTGTTATTTGTCAGCAGTAGTATTTAACATTTTTTGGTCTGCTTTTTACTTTTAAGACCAGCACCTGATGTCATACAAGATAGTTTTGCATCCTGGTTCAAATATTCATGTATATTTTAAGATTTGTGGCTGCTAAACTAAAATTGCCAATACAAACATATTTTTTAAAAATTCATGGCCTCAGGCCAGGCGCAGTAGCTCACGCCTGTAATCCTAGCAGTCTGGGAGGCTGAGGCAGGCAGACTGCTCGAGGTCAGGAGTTTCAAACCAGCCTGAACAAGAGCAAGACCCCGTCTCTATTATAAATAGAAAGAAATTAATTGGCCAACTAATATATATAGAAAAAATTAGCCGGGCATGGTGCACGCATGCCTGTAGTCTCAGCTACTCGGGAGGCTGAGGCAGTAGGATTGCTTGAGCCCAAGAGTTTGAGGTTGCTGTGAGCTAGGCTGACGCCATGGCACTCACTCTAGCCTGGGCAGCAAAGCCAGACTCTGTCTCAAAAAAAAAAAAAAAAAATTCATGGCCTCACTAGCAAATGATGAAACTGCAAAAATCTTTTTCCTTGTCTATGTTCCTGTCTTATTAGAACACAGTGGATGTACTGCATATCTTTACTTTCTCTTTTGTTTAGTTCAATTTGGACAAACAAATCATTATTAGACAATGACTGCTTCCCAACCTTTAATGAGCACTCTGATCACCTAAGGGATGATCTTGCTAAAAAGTAAATTCTCATTCAGTAGGTGAGGTGAGGCCAAAGAGTTTTCATTTCCAAAAGCTTCCATCATAGGCCTATGCTGCCTATCAGGAAGTCACACATCGAGAAGCAAGGAGTTAGTACATGTGAGACACCTGTAATTTGGGCAGATGCCTGAAAGATTTTCTTTTGTTTCAGCCAAGATTCACCATTCAACTCACAGAATTATTTAGCTCTCACATGCTAAGAGCTGCAGAGCGTATACATACAACCTAAATCCATATTCAGTTAAGCGAGCTTTAATAAAATAAGCATTGGGATAAAATCTGGCTTTCCCTTTACTCAAAGATTAAATGTTGGGTTAACTCCTCTGAAACTCGGTTTCCTCACATAACAATCCTGAGCGGTTATCAAGATCAAAGAAAATAAGAACACCAGATGGCAAAATAGAACCCTGGTAATTAACCAAACCAGAACAATACTTGATCCTATGGGAACTTCTATTCCGCCAGGTATTGGAGGTAACTTCAGCGCTGTCCTGACACTTCAGTACACTACGTATCACGAGAAGAGTTGCTAACAGCCCGAATAACCAACCCCATGTGCAGCTTTTTAACTACAGAGATGTGAATACTGGTCTCTTTTGAATTAAGCCAAACACAACTATGTCCTCCCTCTTAGGAGAAATGCAGGTCCACAAAACTAATAGAGAGTTACCAAAGAATAACCTGGAGAAATGAAGAAAAGAGGAGATGACAACCACTAATAATGTTAGCGCTAGTATAAGTCCGGTGTGAGGGGGACGGAGAGGAAGTGAACAAAGCTGACATTTTCACGGGACACATGGGAGCAGGACGTTTTAAGTCGCCTCAATGGGACGCATTCTTGGGTTCTGACAAGAAGGCAGGCGGAACGCCCCCCACCCAGGTGGATTCTCTGCCTCGGCGCAGGTGCGGCTTTCCGCGGCCTTCCCGCCGGCATAGCTTTGTCTGCCGCCCATGGACCCTACATACCGCTCCAGTCTTAGAAGTCCAGAGCCTGCCGCACCATCAGGGCTACACCTACGGATGAGGTAGAGGGACCCGGGCGGCGTGGAGAGAGTCCCTCCGTTCGCACCCCGGCCTCGACGATCGCAAGTAACTCGACTAACTCAAGGAGCCAAAAAGAGAAAAAGCGGTGGTGGCGAAAGGCTCTGCAGAGTCTCTCCCAGTGACCCTGTCACCTCCATCAGTTCTGCCCTCCCATTGGCTAATAATGAGCCCAACGCGAGGATAAAATTTCCAATCAGTGAAGGTTTTTTTAGAGTGAAGCGCTCATTGGTGGTTTAGGGAAATACACCAAGTGTTCAGTGGACGCATCCAATAAGGACCCAGGAACATTAGATTGGACCTCGCGACTCTCCGTCCGTCAAGCACTAACCAAAGAGATTGATTCCAGCTAAAAAACCGTCGCGTTTCCCCTACAATTCCAGCGCCTGCCGGAAAGACCTCTCCTTGTGCGTACAGAAATTCAAATTGAATGTGTCTTCTTTAGCAACTCTTTCAGTTCTAATAAAGCAATTTCGTAATATTTCATTAGCTTTTGTAAGTCTTAATTCATAATATTTTAAAAATTTTTGAGTTTTTAAATGAACATTAGCACTATTATTAGGCATTCTTAGGATTTCGTTCATTTCTTCTTGGTGTCTACTGTCTCCCTAGCAGCGCGAAGGCTGCATAGTACAGGTTTTAAGTAGCACTGTCTTTTTGGAACAAATTTCCTTTCTTTTTTTTTTTTATTCTCGTAAGAGCATTCTGATAAGAGACAATTTTCTCAAATTCGTCTTGCAGTATTTTTTTAAATATTGTCTAATATTTAGCTTATCAAAATAAGGATTTAAATACTTGTTTTATCTATGGCAGTTCCTGTTTTTGTTATATTTGATTGTTTTGTTTAGGTATAGATTTTAATTTTTAAAGTTTCTCTAAATATAAGCGTAATCTTTACCCTCAGGCTAGTTTTGGGGAGTAATGTATCCATTGCACTCCATAACCCCACTAAAAAGATTCTGGATTCGCTCTTTTACAGATTGATTCTGCCACATAGCTCATATATATTAAAGTCAAAAGGAATATGAGAGGCCTCTAATGAGGAAAGAGTGTGGATGATAAATATCCCAGACTGCGTTCTGTGCTAAATGTTAATATCTCCTGTACTTTGTAAGTGAATTAAAAAACCAAACGTTTACTTCTTCAATTTCTTTGTGTTCCCTTGTTCCCGGTTATCCTCTTCCTCCAAATATGCTCAAGAAAACAGAAGCAAAGTAGCTAAATAGAAAACAATTACTGTTTCTTTCACAGTATTTGACGTATAGCAGAAACAAGTCTGGCATGGTTTCTGTTTCCTAAAGCCACAAGAGGGAGTGGTGCTAGGTTAACGTTGAGTCTGAAATAGAAAGATGATGCAAAATATCCAGTGGTAGAAGCACCAACCTCATTTGTAACAATCGGAGTTACGAACTGCTGGAATTGGGGGGGAGGGGAAGGGAAAATAAACTGTTAATGTAGAAATCTGTAAAAAAGTAAATATAAGAAGTCCAAAGGACACAGCTAGGTTAATCATAACCTATCTGATAGAATAAATGAATTTTGTAGAGTATTGTTATTAAAAACAACTCAAAAACCCAGAAAAGTAAAGTTGCTATCTTTGCTAAGGTTAATTTGTATATTAGGAAGGGAACAGACATTTGGGATTTTCCCAACTAGTAATTGATGGCAGAGGTTTTGAGTACTGTCTTTTGGAAGTTCACAATCTAAAATTAAATGTAAGCTGGCTCATGCCTGTAATCCCAGCACTGGGAGGCCAAGGAAGAAGGACCACTTGAGCCCAGGAGTTTGAGAATAGCCTGAATAACATAGCCAGACTCAGTCTCTACAAAAATCATAAAATTAGTGGGCATGGTGGCTTGCCTTTGTTAGTTCCAGCTCCTTGGGAGGCTGAGGCAGGAGGATTGCTTCAGCCCAGGAGGTTGAGGCTGCAGTGAGCTATGATCACACCACTGCATTCCAGCCTCAGTGACAGAGTAAGACCTTGTCTCTTAAAAAAATAAATAACTAAACTAAATTTTAAAAAATAAATGTAATCATGCTTCTGTCATTAAAATATTGAGGAGACTGATTCTTACCGAAAACTGCCATTACAGAATAGAAGACTGGCATTAAAAAGCACGAGATGTATTCAAAAAATTACCAGTCTCTTAAACCCCTATGGGTTGCAAGCCACAAGACAAAGGTCTTTAAGATTTTATTTTATTTATTTATTTATTTTGAGATAGAGTCTCACTCTGTTGCCCTGGCTAGAGTGCCGTGGTGTCAGCCTAGCTCAGAGCAACCTCAAACTCCTGGGCTCAGATGATCCTACTGTCTCAGCCTCCCGAGTATCAGGGACTACAGGAATGCGCCACCATGCCTGGCTAATTTTTTTCTATATATTTTTAGTTGTCCAGATAATTTCTTTCTATTTTTAGTAGAGATGGGGTCTGGCTCTTGCTCAGGGTGGTCTCGAACTCCTGACCTTGAGTGATCCACCTGCCTCGGCCTCCCAGAGTGCTAGGATTACAGGCATGAGCCACCACGCCCGGCTGGTCTTTAGGATTTTAATAATTTATATTCCCATATTAAAAATGTCTGAAGTTGACACCAGTGAAGTTGTACTACCTGTTATTATGAGTCATTGCTTGTTCTTAGCCTCAGCTATCTTGCCACGGGACACAGCTGGAATGTCAAGTTTCTCAACAGCCGTGTTACTTAAGACACATAATTCAGATACTGGCAGTTTCATTCATTCAATTATTTAATCATTTTTCAAATATATACAATGTGCCAGAGATAGTCTTAGATATGGATTCAAAGAAGGAAAATCATAATCCCTGCCCTTAAAAGCTAATGGTATAATATAAGAAGCTCAAAGGCAGTGGTTTCCAAAATTTTTTGATCAACCCTTTCAGCTTGAAAAAAAAAAAATTTTTTTTTTTTTTTTTTGAGACAGAGTCTGGTTCTGTTGCCTGGGCATCCTAGCTCACAGCAACCTCAAACTTCTGGGCTCAAGCTGTCCTTTTGCCTCAGCCTCCCAAGTAGCTAGGACTACAAGCATGCGCCACCATGTCCGGCTAATTTTTTTTTTACATTTTTAGTTGTCCAGATAATTTCTATTTTTTAGTAGAGACAGGGTCTTGCTCTTGCTAAGGCTGGACTCGAACTCCTGACCTCAAGCGATCCTCCTGTCTCTGCCTCCCAGAGTGCTAGGATTACAGGTGTGAATATATATATTTTTTTTGAGCACATAGCTCTGACATATGTGTATGTATTCATAAGCTCTATATATGCACTATCAAACTAATATGTAGATTTAAAAACACGTCAAAATAGAAATTTTAAAATATAAATAAATGTGCCTGTAATCCTAGCACTCAGGGAGGCCAAGGTGGGTGGATCCTTTGAGCTCATCAGTTCAAGACCAGCCTGAGCAAGAGCGAGACCCCATCTCTACTAAAAAGTCAAAAGAGATAAGCTGGACAACTTAAACTATATAAAAACAATTAGCAAGGTATGGTGGCGCATGCCTATAGTTCCAGCTACTTGGGAGGCTGAGGCAGGAGGATTGCCTGAGCCCAGGATTTTGAGGTTGCTGTGAACTAGGCTGACACCACGGCACTCTAGCCCAGGCAATAGAGCAAGGCTCTGTCTCTAAATTAATGAATGGAAACTGGCTAACCATCTAGATGAAAATAAAATTGGGTCCATATATTGCATCATTTACCAAAACATTAAATTCCAGATGTATTAAAAGCTCAAATCTTAGAGAGTACATATACAACCTAAAATTAAGTGGGTAACCTTAAACAAAACTAGAAATCCAGAAGTTAAAAGAGGTTGGGCACGTCAGCTCATGCTTGTAATCTCAGCACTTTGGGAGGCCAAGGCCAGGGATTCAAGGATTGCTTGAACCCAGGAGTTTAAGGGCACAGTGAGCTATGATCATGCCACTGTACTCTGTCTAGCCCAGGCAACAGAGCAAGACCCTGTCCCAAAATAAAAATAGTAGAATGTTTTAGTAAATCATGATATATCTGGAAGTCAAGGACCATTATATAACCATTAGGAAAGATGGAGCTATAGGAAGAGACTTGGAAAAATGTCCACATTAAGTAATAAAAATAAAGTGCTGAAAAGATACATATATTATGATCTCATTTTTGAAAACAATAACAAATCAAATCCTATACATGATTATAGAAGTATGTATCTTTATATATTATTATATAAGCATGGAAAATATAGAGAAAGACATAATCTAAGCTTTTAGCATGTATATTACTAGAATGAGTGGGACAGGATCTGGGAGACAGGAGCCCTCCACACAAAGAAAACTTAAAAATAAAATTAACTTTACTGGGGAAGGGTATGTTCGTAAATGTAGTTTCATACACAATGTGATAAGTTTGCATTAAGTGAAGTCATATATGTAAATATAATTTTGTCAACACCTTTAACAAAAAGCCATGAGCCAGGTTATAAAGAAGAAGGGTACTTAGCAGTTCAGTGGGGGGTCACAGAAACAGTTACCAATGAGGAGGATATATGATAAGTAAGACAGGAGGCTGGAGGGGTAACCAGGGAGCCCCAATTAGGAACTCATTGTCTGTAGGACATCATTTTCAAAAGCTACATGGTGCCATGTGGGTCAGACAAATCGGTGTTTGACCACTTTCTGGCTGTATGACTTTGGACTGATCATGGGGTTATTGAGGATCTCAGTCTCCCCTATAAGAAACAGAGATCATGGCACCTGCCTTCAAAGACTATTATGGGAATTAAATAAAATAGCATATATGAGAGTACCTAGCCTGTGTCTAAAAGATGCTCCATAAATGTAAATTCAATCCCACATCTCTCTGTATAGAAATCTGTTCTCCAGAAAAGATCTGATTAAAGCTAATTTATTATAATAAAATTATGAGTGCTTACTGATACTGAAAAAAAGAAAAGGAAGAGAAATATTAATAAAATAAACATCACTGGCCACCTTTAGAGAATTTGAAGGAGCCAACCTGTTTTTCTGAAAAGTGATAAGTAGAAGGAAAAAATCATATCATGAATTATTCCAGACTCCCAGAAGTTAAAAAAGAAATGAAGCATTATACTTGCCTTTCTTAAATGAACTGTATTTCAAGGTAACAAAATAGTGGAATAGTGGACATGGGATAATTCTGAAAACTGGTAAATATTAAGAAACAAGCATTAGGCCAGGCGCGGTGGCTCACGCCTGTAATCCTAGCACTCTGGGAGGCCAAGGCGGGCGGATTGCTTGAGGTCAGGAGTTCGAAACCAGCCTGAGCAAGAGCGAGACCTGTCTCTACTATAAATAGAAAGAAATTAATTGGCCAACTAATACATATAGAAAAAATGAGCCGGGCATGGTGGTGCATGCCTTTAGTCCCAGCTACTCGGGAGGCTGAGGCAGGAGGATTGCTTGAGCCCAGGAGTTTGCGGTTGCTGTGAGCTAGGCTGATGCCATGGCACTCACTCTAGCCTGGACAACAAAGCGAAACTCTGTCTCAAAAAAAAAAAAAAGAAAAGAAAAGAAACAAGCATTCAACCTGCTTTATAAATGTACAAGGTATCTAATTAACAAAAGGAATGATAGAATATCACCATGTTACTAATCCTAATGAGATCATGAATCCTAGATAATGACCGTCAATAGCTGTTAATGTTACAAAGAGAAACACGTGAACATTATGTGCTTTCTGATAGAAATGCACACCACCACCTATGATGTATTCTTGACAAAAAACTGAATCTGAACCAGATCAGGCCTTTATATGTAACTACCAGTTTATAGAAAATAAAAGGAATTTGTTAAACGTCACCATAGGAATGCAATCAGCAAAACCCTAAATGTGGGAAATTTCTACAGGACAAAAATATCAGTTTCAGCTGGGCGCGGTGGCTCACGCCTGTAATCCTAGCACTCTGGGAGGCTGAGGTGGGCGGATTGCTCGAGGTCAGGAGTTCGAAACCAGCCTGAGCAAGAGCGAGACCCCCGTCTCTACTATAAATAGAAAGAAATTAATTGGCCAACTAATATATATATAAAATTAGCCGGGCGTGGTGGCGCATGCCTGTAGTCCCAGCTACTCGGGAGGCTGAGGCAGCAGGATTGCTTGAGCCCAGGAGTTTGAGGTTGCTGTGAGCTAGGCTGACGCCACGGCACTCACTCTAGCCTGGGCAACAAGCGAGACTCTGTCTCAAAAAAAAAAAAAAAAAAATCAGTTTCTTCAACAAAACCAAAAAGTGTTAAAGAGGACAGGGAAGCTGTAGACTAAAATAGATTTAATAGGCAGGGGGTAGGGGGATGCACGGGTAAGGAGGAAAGAAGCAACAAGCCAACCAAGTTTTCCCCATCTCCTGCCCCCACTATAAATAAATAAATAAATAAATAAAATAGATTTAAGAGACATATCCAAATGTGTGGTTCTTTTTGGATTTTATTCAAAATCAACTACATTTTTTTGTAAAAAAGACCACCTGGTAAATTTGGTAATTAATTAGATATTAAGAAATAATTATTAATGTTTTAGGTCTGATAATGATATTTCAGTAATGTTTAAAAAAAGACTCCTTATCTTTCAGTGATATCCCCTGAAATGTTAATATTTATAGATGAAATTACATACCTGAGATTAGCTTTAAAAGAATCAAAGATCTATGCCAGTATAGATTCTTAAAAAAAAAGCAGGGGAAGAAGGGGAAGCTATGGATGAAATAGTAACTATGAGCTGCTGATTAATAAAGTGGCTGATGAATACATGAGGATTCCTTGTTTTTGTTTTTGTTTTTGTTTTTCGTGTTTTTGTTTTCTTATTTCTTTGAGACAAGGCCTCACTCTGTCACCAGGCTGGAGTGCAGTGGCGTAATCATAGCTTACTACAGTCTCAAACTCCTGGGCTTAAGCAATCTTCCCACCTTGGCCTCCCAAAGTTCTGGTATTACAGGTGCGAGCCACTGTGCCCAGCCAATTCTTTGTACTTTTAACTTTTGTGCATGTTTGACGTTTTCCATAATTACAATTTTAAAAACAAAATATAAAAAAAGAGCTCTATAGGTCAGAGTCAATCCCAAGAGCTGGTTAAGAGAAAGGAATGTCACAATTACTGGAAGGCAGTGATATTTTCACCTATTCGGATACAGATCTTTTCTGTCACTTTACACACTGATCTTAAAAGAATTAAATAGTTTCAAGGTCCAGAACAACCAACTATACTTCAAGATGTATTTTCGAATCAAAATAGTTCAACAATTTGTCACTGGGCACCATGGTAAAATCTTTCATTCACTCTGAGATTTACATAATTAACACATTCAAATGTTATTTTTTCCCAACAATAATCTGCCTTTAATAGTGATTAAAGGAGCTTTGAAGTCAATGGTCACTGCCTGCTTCTCTGACTCTCAACCTCTTGTGAAATGAGCTTAGTCCACCAATTAGCCTTAACTAGCGTGTCCTGTAGCCCAACCTCTTCCAGACACTGGATCCAGCCTCAACTTGTCTTCTAGCACCCTTCACAGGAGCACTTCATCACCCTACCCAATGGTCTTTTACCATCCAGAAAGTTTTCCTGGATTCTTGAGGCCCATTTCAGTGTGTTACATTTTCTACAGAGAGGCAATTAGCGCTGGGAAAAGAGAAGAATGAGAGGGAAATGGTCTTAACTTCCAAAAAGAACTCACGAAAGAGTTGCAGATTATTTAGCCTGTCTCACCAAATGGGGCTGTCATTAAGAGAAACATGCTGACATGGAAATTTGTTCCCTACTTTACTAACAACTGGATCACAACCACATGAGCTGACTGTATACATTCATGGCTACTATTTTTATTAGGCCCTTGTGATAAGCCAGGCATTACCCTGAGCATTTGACAAATGTTATGTAATGGGACCTCAAGGCTTCTATTTGAGCGGTCTACTATTGCCATAGGAAATTAAGACCCAGGGAGGCTGACTGACTTGCCCAAGGCCAAACAGCTGGTCAGTGGTAGAGGCACATTTTGAACATGGGTCTGTCTGACTCTGAAGCCCACGTACTTTCTACAAGAGTATACAGCTTCACTGTCTACCAATACAAATAAATGAGAATCTAATCTTTTGTTAAATCTTTACAAGGAAGGAAGCTCCTAATCCGCCTTGGTCACCTTTCTATTGCCTAATATACCTAATAATGGATAAATCTACTTGCTTAAATAATGGCATTATAGTGCTTTAATTTCCTATTAAAGAAGGAATTTGGGCCGGGTGCGTGGTGTCTCACGCCTGTAATCCTAGCTCTCTGGAAGGCTGAGGTGGGAGGATCGCTCAAGGTCAGGAGTTCAAAACCAGCCTGAGCAAGAGCAAGACCCTATCTCTACTAAAAATAGAAAGAAATTAATTGGCCAACTGAAAATATATAGGAAAAATTATCCAGGCATGGTGGCACATACCTGTAGTCCCAGCTACTCAGGAGGCTGAGGCAGCAGGATTGCTTGAGCCCAGGAATTTGAGGGTTGCTGTGAGCTAGGCTGACACCACAGCACTCGAGCCTGGGCAACAGAGTGAGACTCTGTCTTAGAAAAAAAAAAAAGAAGGAATTTGGAGGCACAAAAAAAATAAGTGACTCTTTCAAGGACACTTAGTGAGTAAGAGAGCTCTAATTCTCATTCCTTTTTTAAATGAAAACCTCCAAATAGCAGATGAAATTTCAGTTATTCTGGATTCTGCCAAGAAAGCTGAGCCATTGATTTGGGTCAATAACTCCAGGATCAAATACACTAAAAAGAAAAGTCTATTTTCTTCTTATATATCCAAATGTATTGCCTTGCAACTTTCTACATTTGTTTCCAGACTTAGCTATGCAGAACAATTACCTGAGATTCTAGAAGGGGCCTGAACATATGTATTTTTAAACAGCTTCAATGTGAAATTTAAGAACCATTGATCTTGTGAAGGAGACAGAAATTGTATTATCTATTGCTTCCTAACAAAGTACTACAAAATTTATCAGCTTAATGCAATAATCATTTATTGTCTCATAGTTCCTTTCTGTGTGTCAAGGATCTATGTGCAGCTAAGCTGAGGGCCTGTGGCTCAGGTCACAAGGCTAAAATCAAGGTATCAGCAAGGGCTGCAGTCATCTCAAGGCTTGGGAGACAGAGGATATTTTTCCAAGCTCAACTCACATGGCTGTTAGCAAGATTCAGTTTCTCACAAGCTGATGCATGGAGGACCTCAGTTCCTTGCTAGCTGTTAGCCAGAGGCCTCCCTCGGTCTCTTGCCATGTGGGCCTCTCCTTAGGGCAGCTTACAATATGATACTGACTTAGCTCAGAGTGAGTGAAGGAGAGATCGAGAGAGAGCAAACAAGATGAAAGCCACAATCCTTTTGTAACCTATTCTCAGAAAAGACATCCTCTCACTCTTGTATTCTCTTTATTAGAAGAAAGTCAGTAGATCCAGTCCATGCTCAAGGAGAGGGGACAACACAATAATGCCAGGAGGCAGGCATCACTGGGAGATATCTTAGAGGCTGCCTATCACAGACATGCAAAGAATTAAAAAACAAGGTGGTAATATATTTCCTAGTTTTGTCTGCTAAGATAAGCTAAATTCAATGACACTCCAGTACCTAGATCTTGATTTCTAAATACTATTCCAGGGCTCCTTGGAAAAATGGCTGATTTTAGGGTTGGGGCAAGAAAAATACAAGTTAAGCCTGGAACATTTTGTAATTCTACAGAAAAAGAAGATAATCAGAAAACAAAATTGAGACACAAAGTCAACCCAAAAGAACTCCCAATGGCCAAAGCTGGAACAATTTGAGCAAGAAAATAAAAATCACAGTATAAATATAAAACAAAGTCTAAATATACAGTGTCTATATAAATGATTGAATATAAATAAATAAATGGGTAAAAGAGACAAATCTCTCTTATGTGTATAAATATCCCCCTCCAGGATTTGAAGCTTAATATCTTACTCCTCTTGAGTGTGGGCAGGATTAAGTGACTTATTTTCAAAGAAGAGAATATAGAAAGGGGGGAAAATGCAATGTTACAGTAGAGGAACTAGCAAACATTACCATGGCTAGGTGACTGAGGTCAACATCACCTGTAATAAGCCGTGCTGATATCATGTAACCCCAGATATGATGTGATGAGAAGGGCAGCTCACCATGTAGTATTTTCCCCAAACCTTATAACCACAGTCTAATCAAGAGAAAAACATCAAACTCAAATCAAGGGAAATTTTACAAAATACCTGACCAGACTCTTCAAAACTGTCTTGCTCATTTCAAGGTCAGGAAAATGAAGAAAAGACTACAAACTGTGACAGACCAGAGGAAATGAAGGACACACAATCACTAAAGGCAAAGTTTTATCTCGGATTGGATCCTGGAACAGGAAAAGGACATTAGTAAAACTCGAATAAAGGCTGGAGTTTAATAAATAGTGATGTACAAATGTTGGCTCCTTAGTTTTGTAAGTGTATTATGGTAATGTAAAATGTTAACATTATGGAAACTGGGTGAAGGTCAGACAGAAACTTTTTGTACTATCTTTGCAACTTTTTCCTAAATCTAAAATTATTCTAAAGCAAATCATCCTGCTTACAATTTTAAAAGTATGATGACCAGAGTATCTTCCCCTAGATTAGCTTCTGGATCATCATATTTCGAACCCTCTGTCTCCACTTGCCACATACTTCTAGTGCCAGGTCCCAAATGACACGTCAATAGGCCCTTTGTGTCACAGCACTCAGTGAGATGGCACGGAGCATGGCTATCTAGAAGCCATTTCTGCGGCTAAAGAGCCAACAGTAAAGCAGTAACTTATCACAAATTTCAGCTCTCTTTCCCCCACCCAGAACCCCAAAACATCGAGGGCCACCCCAGGGCACCTAGTATGAAGGGAAGTTTGAAGAAAGGGAAGCTGGAAAGGAAAAAACAATGCCTGTTTGTGGGGTACTTTAAGACACCTTCCTTTTAAAAAGCAGAAAACAACATGTGATCACGTGAACTCAGTGTTAGGGTTCCTCCACAGGCCTTGGAAAGGGCTGGTGCAAGTCTGGGGGCCTGAAGCACAAACTTCATTAGCTTAGCAGTAAATCCACCCCAGAAAGATCTCAGAAGAAGAAACCTTTGCCAGAGTGTCTAAGAATAGCCAACTATTTAAAAAGCATGTGCTTCTACCCCTTCAGCTCCAAACGCTCAGGAGTGGGGAACCTGCAGCCTTAAAGCCACATGTGGCCTTCCCAGGTCCTTAAGTGTGGCTTTTTGACTGAATCCAAATTTTACAGAACAAATCCTTTTATTAATATATTTTTGTTCATGTTTTATATTTTTATTTAATTTTTTAAATGAACATATTTAAAATACCAAAGAATAAAATAAGATTCAGTGAAATAATCCTCTCAGATTTACCAGCTCAACTAGAACATTAGTAAACCATAAGGGCTAAAGTGATGGCTGCCATGCTCATGATTTAGTTCTATAATAATTCCCCTGCCTATCTGGCACCACTACCGCGCAAGGCTGGTTGGTGAGAGTTTATGGGGGTCAAGTATGCTAGTCTGTTATCAGCTTTTGACAAGAATGCACTGTGTTTCTGTTTGAAGTGGAATTTGTGAACAGTTGCACAGCTCAACTATATTTTTTTAATTCCGTCTACTTAACATCCCATAATGTCAAAAAACCCAAGAGAACACTAATTTTTTTTTAAATGAGGATTGGGAATTACGACATTATCTTGTTTTTGCTATTTGCTAATAAGATGGTTTGCTTGCTTTGTGATTCTGCAATATCAACATTAAAGAAACTTAATGCTGGTCAGGCCCGGTGGCTCACGCCTGTAATCCTAGCACTCTGGGAGGCTGAGGCAGGAGGATTGTTTGAGGTCAGGAGTTCATAACCAGCCTGAGCAAGAGTGAGACCCCGTCTCCACTATAAATAGAAAGAAATTAATTGGCCAACTAATATATATAGAAAAAAATTAGCCAGGCATGGTGGCACATGCCTATAGTCCCAGCTACTCAGGAGGCTGAGGCAGTAGGATTGCTTGAGCCAGGGGTTTGAGGTTGCTGTGAGCTAGGCTGACACCATGGCACTCACTCTAGCTTGGGCAACAAAGCAAGACTCTGTCTCAAAAAAATAATAATAATAAATAAATAATAAGAAACTCAATGCTCATCAGCATTATCACACTCATAAGGATCACAAATATTTTAAATTAGAGAGAGATGCACAAAAGTTTGTATTGCAGAAATTAAAAGATGAAAAGCAAAAACAAAGACAATTCTTTCAAGCAGCACTAAGACCTGGAAATAATGCCATTGAAGTAACTTATAAAGTAACTTATATACTCAGGGTGGGGGTGTGGGGGAAGGGAATTCATTCAGTGATATAGAAATTGCAAAACAATGCATTGTCAAAGTTGTAGGATGCTTAGACTCTGATAACATTTCAAAGTACAGACAATTGCATTTTTCACAGGGAATCATAAGTGATTGGTAGCATGAATTAGCCTTCAATTTAGAACAACTTCATGCAATACATCAAAAGGAAAATATATATTGTTCAATTGCTTTGGATGAATCAACTATTACTACTGATTCAGCTCAGGTTTTATACTTCATATGGGTCATAACAGAAGATTTTCTTTGCTGCAAAGAGTTCCCCGCTTTGGGCACTCTTGCTAACAGAACATGGGGGATAGATAGCTTCAATAACTTTCAAGATAAATGTGGTGAAGTGGGACTGAATTTGGTAAATTTAGTGAGTGTATGTATAGACAGTGCACCTTCCATAACAGGAAAACATGAAAGGTTTATTGCACAGATAAAAAAAAAAAGTATTAATAGACCCAGATGCTCTCATTTCTTTTCATTGTATTTTGCAATAGCAAAATCTCTGTTCTAAAGCTACTATTTTAATTGACACTTTGCAACAAGTTATAAGTATTGGTATCTGTATTCCTGCAAATGCAACACAATATTGTTGGTTTCCTAACACACTCAAGTTGAAGGATGAGGTATTCAGTGTGGATTTGCCTCACGATTCCAAAGTGCATTGGCTATCACAGGGACAGGTGTTAGCCAAAATTTTATGTCTGTGAGAACAGATAGTTAAATTTTATGAAGAACAGAATGAACGATGTGAATTATTGAAAGATTTCTATAGGAATGCAGCATTTCTGTGCGATATGTCAAATCAAAATGACTTCAAGATTTCTTTGCAAGGTAAACTAAATCTATATGTGTGGCAAAAAAAATCCAAGCATTTCGAAAAAAGCTATCTTTTTCCAAAACAATTCTTCTTCAAAAGGAAATTTCAGATGAAGATTTTCCCCAGTTAGCAAAGGTCGTTGATGAGCATGATGATATATATGAATCATTTGAAGAATAAGCAGTTGTTACAGATCTATTAATTGGAGAATACAATGAAAGGTTCATTGACTTTGAGAATCATGACCTCACACTCAAATTAGCATTTCAGCCTCACCTAGTTGATATCCCCAAGGAACCTAAAGAACTACAGATGGATTTGATTGAGCATGACATTTTAAAGTCATTGTTTGATGCTAAGAAAGATTCATTCGAAATATGGAAAATGCAGTACAATACCCATATCTTCAGCAACATGCCTGAAAAATGCTTTCTTGCTTTTCAACCACTTATTGCTGGGAATCTACATTCTCCTTTGTAACCTAAATCAAGACACCCTTAAGTCATAAATGACTGATACTGGTCTAAAGGATTAACTGCAACTGCAGACCTCTATACTATAACCAAATATTCAAATGCTTTCCAACAAAAAATAGACACAACAAAGTCATTAAAAGGTTATTTAACTTTAAATTTAACAAATAATTTTCATTTTTGAAATTATTAAGTACATAGTAGTTAGATTTTTACAAAATAATGTGCATTTTAATGTATATATAATTGAAGTTTCTTTAATGTGGCCTTATTGGATTGCAACTAAATTAATGTGGCTTTCCAATAAGAAAAGGTTTCCCACCCCTGCACTAGCTCTTTTTTTTTTTTTTTTTTTTTTTGAGACAGAGTCTCACTTTGTTGCCCAGGCTAGAGTGAGTGCCATGGCGTCAACCTAGCTCACAGCAACCTCAAACTCCTGGGCTCAAGCAATCCTTCTGCCTCAGCCTCCCGAGTAGCTGGGACTACAGGCATGCGCCACCATGCCCGGCTAATTTTTTTCTATATATTTTTAGTTGGCCAATTAATTTCTTTCTATTTATAGTAGAGATGGGGTCTCGTTCTTGCTCAGGCTGGTTTCAAACTCTTGATCTTGAGCAATCCTCCCGCCCAGGCCTCCCAGAGAGTTAGGATTACAGGTGGGAGCCACCATGCCTGGCCCCTGCACTAGCTCTTCATCAAGACTCAGACCAAATCCTCCATCTTGAGGAAATGTTCCCTGAGCCACCTATAGACTCCTTGGCTCCCATCTTAATTCCACTATAATATTTGATCACATATGTTGTTTATGTTTGCATCTCTCTGTTATCCTATAGGCTCACTTAGGGTGTGGTTCAAGGTTTTTAAAAATCTTTGTACTGTCATAGTGGGCCCCCCAGCACGCCCTTGTTGAGTAAAATGAATTAATACTCTTGCTGAAGCAGAAAAGCCCTCACATAGTACAGCAAGAGACTTGGGCCACCTGGGCCCAGAACATCCAGAGCTCTGGTGCCCCTACCAGTGACCTCAGGGATCAACTGCAATGGGAGGGTAAGAGAGACGGCCAATCAGTAACAGCCTCAGGAAAGGCCATACATAAATACTGACAGGGTCCTCGCCCTACATATGAATCTTTTATAATGCCTGCACACTTTTCTATGCGGGATACAGTTAGCGGCAAATGTAATGATCATATTTTCATGACAGAATTATTTGAAATCCAGAGTGTCCTAGAATATTCAACTATTTAGAAAGCATGTGCCCCGATGAACAGACGGTGGAACTGAAGACGGTGCAGTAGGATCCTATCCATGAGGCACCTTGTACACCCCGCACGCCTACTCCTAAAGAGAAACGCAGCCGGATGTGAGGTCCGCATAAGCAGATCTGCGGGGTGAGCGCAAGTTCCTACAGCGTGGGACGAAAAGGGCTCAACATTTTAGGCTAACAAGGGCTTAAGACTCACACTTTTGGCTACATTAAGAATGTGGGTTTTTCCTAAACACTTAGACATGAAGTTTTCAGACACAGATACTTCGCAGCGCAGACAAGCGAGGGCACAAACCCCTCGCACAACCCCGCGCGTGCGCACACCGGCAGCGCGAGGCGGCTCAGGAGCCCGGGGCGGTCGCCTAGCCTTCCGCCTGCGGCTCCCTGTGCCCGCCCCCAAGCGGAGGAGGCAGCTGATTGGCCAGCCTGGCCCAGGCTCAGGGAGGGAATTGGTTGATTGGCAGCAACGCCCCGGGACGGCCAAGCTGGAGCCCGAGCAGCTGGAGGTGGTGCCGGCTGCCGCGCGGCAGAGGTAAGTGGGGCTCCAGACTGGGAAAAGCGGTTGGCGAGGGGGGCTAGGAGGCGGCTCCAGACTTGACGGCGGTGGGGCGCCCTAGTAACAGACGGGGCAGGAGCTGAAGGAGCGCGGTTCAGAACTGCAGGGAGGCCGGTTGGCTGGGCGTGTGCCGAGCGGCCGGGAGGCGGAGACGTTCTCGGGCAGCCGGAGTGGCTGAGGGCCCTCGTGGGTACGGAGAAGCGGAGGGAATTGGGCCGCCTTGCCCTGAGGGCTGAGCCCGTCCGCCCTCTTATCTACCCTACACCTCCTGCCCCTCCCCCGCCCTCGGTCCGTCTGTCTCTCCGCGTCCCCAGTTCCCGCGCCGGCCGCCGGGCGGCGGTCCCCCGGGCGTTGCTCCTTTCCCGGGACCGCGGGGAGCGCGCTCCGCGGCCGCGCCGCCCGCCGGCCTCGCGGGTTCCGGGAGGAGGCGTGCACTCACCGGTCGACCGAGGGGAGGTTTAACCAGCCCCACCTGGCTTGTGTGGCTGTGTCACTTTTCGCCTCCCACAGCTTCCCGATGTATGTTCCTAACCATGACCAAGGTTTGCATGAAGCCCCAAAGTAGGCCTTTGGGCGTTTTTCAAAACATTTATTATGGAAATCTTCAAACTAGGGAGAAGTTGAGCGAGTGAGCATAAAGAACTCGGTGTCTCATCAACCAGTTTCGGTAGTTGTCCATACCTGGCCAGTGCTGCTCCCCTCCCCGGGTTATTTTGAAGTAAATCCCAGGCGTTATATCATTTCATCTCTTTTACATGTTTCTGCGCTTCTGTCATGATTAGTGATCAGGCTTCTCCTCTAGTCATTAGCTTTCTAGAGGGGTTAAGTAAAATAAGGCACACATTAAAGAGTAGACAGCGCTTATTTAATTTTTTCAAAGCCCTATGAAGTAGGTACGGTATTATCTCCATTTTATTAGTGTGTGTGTGTGTGTGTGTGTGTGTGTGTGTGTGTGTTTTGAGACAGTTTCTTGCTCTGTTGCCCAGGCCAGAGTGCAGTGGCATCATCACAGCTCCCTACAACCTCAAACTCATGGGTTCAAGCAATCCTCCTGCTTCAGCTTCCCAAGTAGCTGGGACTAAAGGCATGCTCCACCACTCCAGACTAATTCTTCTATTTTTTGTAGAGATGAGGTCTTCTACCTTGCTCAGGCTGTTCTTGAATTCCTGCTCAAACTCCTGGCCTCAAGCGGTCCTCTCTCTTCAGCCTCCCAGAATGCTAGGATTATAGGCTTGAGCCACATGGCTGGTACTGTCCTCATTTTACAGTTGAAGGAAAAAGAAATTCAGAAAGGTCATAATTTGCCTAAGGTCACACTGCTAAAAAGATGGGGGATAGAAGTCAGGATGCTAATTTTGTCCTTTGTCATTGCAAAGTTGTTTTAACTATAGTTGAATGCCCCAAGAGTTGTGGAGTAAATGGAACTGCAGTGGAAAATTATTTCTATTGAGCTACAAATTCATAATGGAAAAAAATTCTGGAAATTTACATGGGTACAAAGCAGTAGGGAGAGAGGTATGTTTGTTTCTTTGAAACAGTGAAAGATTAATACAACTAAATTTAAAGTTATGAGCAAAGTTTATAAATATACTGGGTTTCCCCGAAAGTAAGACAGGCTCTTATATTTATTTTTCCTAAAGAAGACACCCTAGGGCTTATTTTCAGAGGGTGTGTTATTTTCCCCTCAAAGCCTCAGCTTGCAGCACGCACAGGATGGCCAGGACCTGACAGGGGGAGCCGATCTTGGTGGTGGGGCTGCTTGCACCTTTCTGGCCACCTCTGGGATAGTAACTGTCATGATGGGGCAGATGAGAAGGGCTGCTCATTTTCTTTACCACTCAGAGACGAAATGCATGGGTTGTGCATATACACTGCGCTGCGTAGCCACGCTCATCACTAGGTCTTATTTTGGGGGTAGGGCTTATATTGTGCAAATGCTTAGGAATCCTGCTAGGGCTTATTTTATGGGTAGGTCTTATTTTCAAAGAAACACGGTAGTTCAACAAATATAAGTGCTAAATTTTTGCCCGAGGCGGATAGATTGCTCAAGGTCAGGAGTTCAAAACCAGCCTGAGCAAGAGCAAGACCCCCGTCTCTACTATAAATAGAAAGAAATTAATTGGCCAACTAATATATATAGAAAAAATTAGCCGGGCATGGTGGCACATGCCTGTAGTCCCAGCTACTCGGGAGGCTGAGGCAGAAGGATTGCTTGAGCCCAGGAATTTGAGGTTGCTGTGAGCTAGGCTGACGCCATGGCACTCACTCTAGCCTGGGCAACAAAGTGAGACTCTGTCTCAAAAAAAAGTGTTAAATTTTTAATTTTAATTTTATTTTTTTAGAGACAGGGTCTAGCTGTGTTGCCCAGGCTAGGATGCAGTGGCTCATAGCTTACTGCAACCTTGAATTCCTGGACTCAAGCTATTCTCCTAGCTCAGCCTCCTTATAGCCTCCTTAATGTACCACCATGCCTGGCTAATTTATTTTTATAATTTTTTAAAATTTTTTGTGGAGTGGGGCTATGTTGCCCAAGCTAGCTTCAAGCAGTCCTTTCACATTGGCCACCCAAAGTGCTGGGATTACACGTGTGAGCCACCATGCTCGGTCTAATTTTATTATTTAATATATGGGTAGTTAAAGGGGAAAGCAAAAAGGAAAAGTATACACCACTGACTGGTCTCCACCACTTCTTTAGCACATAGCATGTATTGAATATTTATACTGTTTCATCTGTATCTTTCATCTTCCCAATCTTAAACTACTTCTAAGACAGCATCTTCATCCAAATAGTGTTAGATGAATAAGGAACTAGAATGAGACAGCTAGGCTTATTCAGAGGACAGTGGAGAAGGCCTGTTTAAATTGAAGTTTGGGATTCCTTGTATAGGAGTAATTCAGAAGTCCAGAAGTAATGTCAGGCTTGTTTGCAAAGGAACTAAGGGCCACATCTGAGGAGTCTGAACTTAATGAGCAAAGAAAACAGTGAGCTGGCACTGTCAAAGATGGCTTCACCAGAGATGTGAAAGGATTAGTGAGTTGACCTGATGAATATAAAGGAAATACTGGTAAATTTATGGATATAAGGACTGGACAAAGAAAATAGCCTGAAAAAAAGAAGAAAAGAGGGTGTGGTGTATAGTAGGTTCTGAAGTACTGGTACACTTCAGTTTCCATGAGTTTGTTGTCTTGGTGAGTCTTGGTGATGAGTATTATGCAACCACTGTTCTTTGAAATGTTAACTACTCCTCACCTACTTAACTATTCTCTTATATTTTTATTAGGTATTGTTAATAGAAATGACACAGTTTAGATAAGTAACAAAGTATGACACTATAATCCCACCATTTAATGAAAACCACTGACAATGCTTTGATAGGAAAAAAATGGTAACAGTTTCAGTTAACATTTGATTACTGGTGAACATTTTTTCACATGTTTTATTGTCCATTTGTGTTTCCACTTGTAAAATGCCTACTCAGGCCCTATGCCTATTTTCCATTGGGCTTTTGATCTTTGGTTTCTTGATTTGTCAACACTGTATATTCATTAGGTATACAAATCACTTGTTATATTAAGTTGCAGGTAGGTTTCTCAATTACATGACTATTCTTTTCTCTTAAAAGCTGCAGTGTGGCTAGTAAAGTGAAATACATGTATCAACTGGGAGCGCACTCAAAGCTGCTGTTTTAGGGACTAGAACATGCCACCTCTGAAACAGTTCCTTAATTTATGATACTGAAGTTTGTTGGCTGCCAATCTGTAAGTCAATATTACCAAACAAATTGTATAAATATTTAATATCATTTAAAAGATTAATTTCTATAAGCGGATTTGACTAGTGTGAGTTGGTTGTGGTAAAAATGCAACAAGTTAAACAAATAGAATAGTTAAATTAAATCCCTATGATTGGCTAAGCGTGGTGTCTCATGCCTATAATCCTATCACTCTGTGACACAGCCGAGGTGGGAGGATCACTTGAGCTTAGGATTTTAGACCAGTCTGAGCAAGACCAAGACCCCATCTCTACCAAAAAATAGAAAAATTAACTGGGCATGGTAGCGTGTGCCTGTAGCCCCAGCTACTCTGGAGGCTGAGGCAGGAGGATTGCTTGAGCCCAGTAGTTTTGAGTTCACAGTGACCTATGATGATGCCACTGTACTCTCCCTAGGACTATGGAGCAAGACTCTGTCTCAAAAAAATAGTAAAATATCTATGATTGAAGAAACATACATTATAATACATACTTTTATATTAACCTTTAAGAAATTTATTTATTTATTTTTTGAGACACAGTCTCAACTTTATTGCCCAGGCTAGGGTGAGTGCTGTGGCGTCAGCCTAGCTCACAACAACCTCAAACTCCTGGGCTCAAACTATCCACCTGCTTCAGCCTCCCGAATAGCTGGGACTACAGGCATGTGCCACCATGCCCGGCTAATTTTTTCTATATATTAGTTGTCCGGCTAATGTCTTTCTATTTATAGTAGAGACGGGATCTCTCTCTTGCTCAGGCTGGTCTCAAACTCCTGAGCTCAAACGATCCTTCCCCACCTCTCACACCTTTGCCTCCCAGAGTGCTAGGATTACACGCATGAGCCACTACACCCGGCCCCACCTTTAAGAAATTTTATTAGTTACTTTTTGAAATGGATTTCGTATATACTGGTAAATACTCATAGGATATACAGCCAGCCTTCTGTATCCATGGGTTCTGTATCCAAGAATGGAAAATCTTTGAAAAATAATAATTAAAAATACAAAAATATAAAGCAATACAAATAATACAGTCTAACAACTATTTAAGTAGCATTTACATTGTGTTTTGTATTATGTATTATAAGAAATCTAGAAATACTTTCAAGTATACAAGAGTATGTGTGTAGGTTGTATGGAAATACTCCACCATTTTATATAAGGGATTTAAGCATCTGTGGATTTTAGTATATACAGGGGTCCTGGAACCAATCCCTCATGGATACAAAGGGACAACTGTATAATGTATACTGGAGCAGATAGACTGGTGTCCTAGAGATGATTTCAAGTGAAACAGGAATCAATTTTGTGTTTATTTTAGCCAAGATATCCCTTTTTATCTCTGCTTGGGCTCAGATAAGGAGTGTAATCTATAGTTAAGTATTAATCTTTTAAAGTGTATTGTGAAAAATATCTCAGAATAACAAACCTTGTATAGATATTATTGCTTGGGATGAAGCTAAATTTATTTAACTTTAAAAAAAGTGAGTTGATTTAAACTAAAATATTAAGAGCATCTAGATGTGACTAAAATCATGAAGCAAGTATGAATGTCTAAAGTTGGGAAATACTGTTATAGCCTATAAGGTTTCTCCAAAGTTTGTTTATATATATATATATATATATATATATATATATATATATATATATATATATATATATTTATTTTATTTTATTTTATTTTTTTTTTGAGACAGAGTCTCACTTTGTTTCCCAGGCTAGAGTGAGTGCTGTGGTGTCAGCCTAGCTCATAGCAACCTCAAACTCCTGGGCTCAAGCAATCCTACTGCCTCAGCCTCCCAAGTAGCTGGGACTACAGGCATGTGCCACCATGCCCGGCTAATTTTTTTCTATATATATTAGTTGGCCAATTAATTTTTTTCTATTTATAGTAGAGATGGGGTCTCGCTCTTGCTCAGGCTGGTTTCGAACTCCTGACCTTGAGCAATCTGCCCGCCTCAGCCTCCCAGAGTGCTAGGATTACAGGCGTGAGCCACCGTGCTCGGCCTCCAAAGTTTATTATTATTTGCTTATATAATCCAAAGTTTAAATGATGTTTATGTGTCTACTTTTTAGATTTCATTTACTTAATTTAAAAAATATTACTAGTCTTTAAAATTTGCAAAAGTAGTACATATAGTCTACTGAAAAAAACATAAAAACAATGTATAAGTACATAAGGATAAAAAAGAAAAAAAAAGTGGAGAATCCCACCACGAAGCCTCAAATATAGTCAATTTTAAGCTTTGGTATATTTTTAAATCTTTTTTCTGTGTGTGTACATAAAACATCTATTTCACTGCTAATTATTTGTATTTATTTAGTATTATTATTATTGTTTTATTTAGAGGCAGGGTGTCACTCTGTCACCCAGGCTGGAGTGCAGTGGCATGATCATAGCTCACTGTAACCTCCAACTCCTGGGCTCAAGTGATCCTCCCACCTTTGCCTCCCAAAATGAACGGACTACAGGCATGAACTGTGTCCATTTTTTTTAAATGGAATCACATATATAATTTAGTTTGTAACTTTTTTCATTTAGCATTTTATCATGAAAATTCTTTCATGTGTATATCTATGTTTTTTTTTTTTTTTTTTCCAAATGACAAACGGTTCATTTTAATTAAATACGAACAAGGAAAAAAAGGCACCATGGCCCATTCAAGTATTTTGCATAGATGTACAAATATTGTAAACAATTAATAGGTGGACAAGAGAGAAGACGACCTGTTGTCTGTGAACAATCTCCCAAATAAAAAGAAGATTCACATTGCCCTGGACCTCAGACACATACACACACACAGTGGATGGTGTGAGAGGACATGCAGAGGGTGACTTTGGGGACATGGGGCGTGGATTTTGCAGAACCTCTCCTTAGCAGGCTTCCCTCCATGATGGGGGACCGTTCCAGTTGGCATTCCCTTGGCTTTCTTGGGTGTCCAGCAGAGTATGTTTTTTGTTTAATGGCTGTAAGCTTAGAATGGGCATATTGAATTTAATTTAACTATTTCCCCATTTTTTTTGTTAATTGAGAAAGGGTCTTACACTTTTGCCTGGGCTACAGTGCAGTGGTGTCATCCTAGCTCACTGCAACCTCAAACTCCTGAGCTCAAATGATCCTACTGCCTCAGGCTCCGAGTACCTGGGAGTAGCTGGGACTACAGGTATACACCATCCGCTATTTCCCTGATTGTCATTTAGATTGCCTCTAGATTTTCTTTTACACTAATGCTTTAGTAAATATCCTTACCAGCTTTCAATAACTAAACATCTTCATTTATTAATTTTTTTTTTTGAGACAGAGTCTGGCTTTCAGCCTAGCTCACAGCAACCTCAATCTCCTGGGCTCAAGCAATCCTAGTGCCTCAGCCTCCCCAGTAGCTGGGACTACAGCCATGCACCACCATGCCCGGCTAATTTTTTCTGTATATATCAGTTGGCCAATTAATTTCTTTCTATTTATGGTAGAGACGGGGTCTAGCTCCTGCTCAGACTGGTTTCAAACTCCTGACCTCGAGCAATCTACCCGCCTCGGCCTCTTAGAGTGCTAGGATTACAGGCGTGAGCCACTGCACCCGGCCACATCTCTTCATTTATAAAAGTATAATTTACTGAGTTTTTCTAGTAAAGCAATTTTTTATACACATAATATGCAGGGGAAAAGAATTACTATACAACTTGTCAAAATCACCTTTATACAGTGAATTTTCATCACTTCCTTGGGCCTAAGAACAGCATTTTTAGTTAGTGAAACATTGACTTCCCTCTCATAATGTAAAAATAATTAAATGGTCATTGTTTGCTTCTATTGATGTCCATTCCAGAGTCATTTAAAATATTTCAACAGTCTTCAAAAGATTGTTTTAAAATATATGCCAGAATATTTATTCATTTGCATGGGGCTGCTTAAAATAACAAAAATACTTTAAGAAGAAAAACCTATGTCATTCACTAGGGGGTTATATTTTAGAGATCCTCACATGAAAAATGGCAGACTTTTAGTCAAATGAAAATATAACCTCTGTGTCACAGTCTTTTTTATTTATTTTTTCCTCATTGCTCTCTGTATGGGAATTCTTTTATAATACAGAGGGAAAGATAACCTCAAAATGTCCTTCAAAAGTTTAATTACCTATCTAAAGGCCATTAACTTGAAAGCATTTTCATCAAGTTTTAATTAGCTTATGTTCATAAACTCCTTAACAGTTTTACTTTTTTGTTGAGAGATGTAGTACAGGTCATGAGATTTATTCATTTGTGGACTGAAAAAAATGACATTATATGTCAGGTTCTGTGCTGGGTAATGGGAACATAGTGTACTTAATTTTGTATGAACAGTATAGAATATTAACTCTAAATTACTGCCAGGAAATTGTGCCCACAGGTTGAATACTATATTATTGTTTTATAGTATGGCAAAATATTCTGACTTAAAGTCTCAACTAGGCTGATATGAGGTATAGCAATGGTCACTAGACTTGAATTTTAAAGTTTAATTTCCAAAACATAGGGTAGGGAGTGAGTGATATAGGGTTGACAGTAAGGGCATATTTAAAAAAATTGAATAACATCCATCTACTGTCCTTATATCCTAAAAGAAAAGGCACTTTACACCATAAGTGTGAGAAGGACATTTTCTCAAAATAAAGGACAGTAACTTTAAATAGGTTTTTTGTTGGTTTTTGTATTTTTAACTTTATGGTCCTTTTCTTTTGCATTATTGATTGGCCTTAAAATGTGGACTGGCATTTAGGATGCACTGGTATGGTTTACCCAATCTCCCAGTATTCTGAGAATAGTAAACATTCTAATGATGATTTAGCAAACCAAATAACAAAGATTGTTCTATTAAATCTTAGAAATTTTCCCCAACTAAAAAATATGTTGTACTCCTCTCATAATGTAAAGATAATTAAATGGCCATTTCCTCTAATAGTTCTCAAAAGATTCCTGCCATATTTCTATAATTTTATAAGTTTTTGGCATTTTAAATTTAATGACAATCTTTTTAAATTCAATTTAAAAAATTTTTTTGTGGAGACAGGCTCTCACTGTGTTGCCCAGGCTGGTCTTAGAACTTTTGGCCTCTGGCTTCAGCCTCCCAAAATGCTGGGTGTACAGGCATGAACCACTGCACCTGGCCTACTGACAGTCTTGTCATTACTGCAAACAGGATTACTGTGGAACTATTCACTGTGGCTACCTTTTTATTATTATAGTTGTCCCCAAACAGATATTATGTTAGTTGAAGGCAGTATTATCTTTGTTTTGACTGTTGTAAGTCTTAATTAGTCTAGTTGTACGCTATTACATATTTTCACAGTGTTTGTGGAGGAAAAAGGAAATCTGTTTTCAAAGTTTATTTCTCATTTACTCTTGGTTTTCTCTTCTACCAGTTGCCAGCCAGCCCTCCCCACAGAAAGAAATTTGCTATTATAGTCTGTGCTAGAGTAAACTAGATTATAAGCTTATACTATCTTCATAAAATTTCTAGGGGTTGAATAAGTATGTGTATGTGTTCATTCATTCATATGGAACCTAGAAAACAAAATGCAGCCTGGTTCTTAGTAATCTCTTTTAAACCTTGTTTTTATTTTGAAGTATAACACAGAAAAATGCACAAATATAAAATGTACAGCTCAATAAATTATCACAAAGCAAACACCCATATAATGACATCCCAGGGTAAGAAATAGAAAGTTGTCCGCACTCCAGGTAGTTTTGCCTTTGTGGAGGATTTTTAAAAGATCTTGGACAAATAATTGATAGGAAACAGCATTGACATAAAGTGTAAGAGAATAAGCAAGCAGAAACCCTTTGAGAAGGCGGTAGCAGTAGGAGAAGCAGTATCCTAAAGGAAAACCAAGATTCAGTTAAGGGAAGGAGCGGGCTAGGAGAGCCCACTAGTGAGTATGTTGAAGTTGGGGAATATTTACTGACAAACAGGTTTCAGAAAGCAATGGAGAAGTCTGAAGGAAAGGGTAGCAGTAGGAGGCCACCAACTTTGTTACCTCCCTGCTGTGTTTTTCAAAGTCCATTACCTTTTCTTGGGATTTTCCTTTTTGTGTTTTGTTCTATTTTGGTGACAACACCACTCTCATTTTTCTAATATTAATACTTCGTTGATTATTTTTTCTCAGTGCCCTTTAGTTTTTTCTGTTTGTTCTGCAAGTATTTGCTAAGCTTTCTATCTTGCCCTCTCTTCTTTATAGTAGTTAATTCCTTTAATCTCCTTTTTTCTAAGGCAGTGCTCTGTATTCTTTTTCTCTGTCCAGACTTAAGAAACATCTCTTCCTGGCAAATAAAGATAATTTTCAAACAATGGGAAAAAAAAAAGGCTGGGTGCAGTGGCTCACACCTATAATCCTAGCACTCTGGGAGGCTGAGGCAGGAGGATTGCTTGACATCAGGAGTTGAAGATCAGCCTGAGCAAGAGCGAGACTCCATCTCTATAAAAAATAGAAAAATTAGCTGGGTGTGGTGGTGCACACTTGTAATGTGTGCACTACACACTACAGGAGGCTGAGGCAGGAGGATTGCCCAGGAGTCTGAGGTTGAAGTGAGCTACAGTGACACCCCTGCACTCTACCCAGAGCAGCAAAGCAAGATTCTACCTCAAAAAAACAAAACTATCTGTGTAGGGTAATTTTATGTGCTAACTAGACTGGGCTAAGGGATGCCCAGATAACTGGTAAAACATTTTTACTGGGTATATCTGTGAGGGTTTTTCTGGAAGATACTAACATTTAGGTCTATAAAGTGAATAAGGCATCACCAATCCCTTAAGAGCGTGAATAGAACAAAAAGGCAAAGGGCAAATTTGCTCTCTGCTTCTGCTGGGACATCCATCTTCTGTCCTCTGAAAGGCCCTTGCTCAGGCCTTTGGACTCAGACTGGGACTTGACCCCATTAACTCTATTGGATCTCTTGCTTGCACATGGCAGATTGTGGGACATTCCAGGGACCAATTATAGTAAATAACTTTCTATGTATCTACTTTTTATCCCCAAAACTATCTCCCTAGCATCCCTATCTCCCTAGCATCCCTGTAATTACCCCTAGCTTGTTTTTATTTTATTTTATTTAGGATATGGTCTTATTTATTATTTAACTCAAAAAATCTTATTTTTGGCTCGACTCAGACTTAGAAGTAGATGCTCTCAGAGAGGACAGCCTGCGTCTCTTGGCAATCTGTTCCTGGCGCTTTTCTTTGGCCTCCTTCATTCTCTTAGCCAAAAGTTTAGCATATTCTGCAGCCTCTTCCTTATTTTTCTTAGTACGCTGTTTCTTCAGAGCAATACGCTGGCATTTATGTTGCAGGACACATGGAGTTACAAGTCGCTGAATCTTGGGTGCTTTGGTTCTAGGTTTCTTACCTTCTTTATTTAAGGGCTTCCTCACAACCTCCTGGCGAACATCATCTTCTTTAGACAGATTGAAGAGTTTGTGGATTCTGCTAGCTCTTTTGGGCCCTAGACGATGAGGTACTGTAGTATCAGTCAGTCCAGGGATATTCTTCTCTCCTTTTTTTACAATAACCAAATTGAGAACACTCAGGTTGGCATCCACAATACAACCAGGAACAGATTTGCGCTTTCTTTCTCCAGTTCTCCTTGGTCTGTAACAGGAATGCCCCTTACTCAGTAGCAGGCGAACACGGCCATGGGTCAAGACACCCTGCCTCATGGGGAAACCTTGCTTGTCGTTCCTACCACTGATTCGGACCACATAACCCTTCCATATTTCACCCAGAGCGACGGCAGCAACTTCCGTGGCCATACGCTTCTCATAGAAAGTACGAAATTTGCGTTCATCGTCCACTTCAATGAGTTTCTGGCAGCCAGTGGCTGGGAAGGAGATATTCAGCTTCATCGTGAAGCAGCTGATTGCCTCCGAGGCACCACGAAAAAGAGCCCTAGCTTGTTTTTAAATTTAGTTTTTAATTTTCAGAATATTATGGGGTCTATCTATGTATATCCTATTGGTTCTGTTTCTGTGGAGAACTGTGACTAATACACTATCCATTTAAAAAATGAATAAAACCTGCACACAGCAGCTTTGTTCATAATTGTCAAAATTTGAGGTGATGGTTCATGCCTGTAATCCTAGCATTTTGGGAGGCCAGGGTGGGAGGATCACTTGAGCCCAGGAGTTTGAGACCAGCCTGGGCAACAGTGAGACCCTGTCTCTACAAAAAATAAAAATATCAGGTAGTCGTGGTGGTACCTGTAGTCCCAGCTACTCAGAGGTTGAGGCAGGAGGATCACTTGAGCCCAGGAGTTTGAGGTCGTGGTGAGCTGTGAGCTGTGACGATGCTGCTGCATTCTAGCCTGGGCAACAGAGTACAACCCTGTCTCAAAACAAAACCTGGAAGCAACCAAGATGCCCTTCAGTAGGTGAATGGATAAATGAACTTTTATACATCCAGACAATGGAATATTATTCAACACTGTAAATAAATGAGCTACCAAACCATGAAAAGATATGGAGGAACCTTAAATGCATGTTACTAGGTAAAAGAGCCAATCTGGAAAAGGTTACATATTGTATGATTCCAACTATATGACATTCTGGAAAAGACACAACAATGGAGATAATAAAAGGATCAGTGATTGCCAGGAGTTGTGGGGAGGGGATGAATAGCCCGAACACGTGATTTTTAGGGCCATAAAACTATTCTGTGATACTATAATGGTGGATACATGCCATACATTTGTTGAAACTCACAGAATGTATAATATCCTGAGTGTACCCTCATGTAAACTGTGGGTTTGAGTGACGATGTGTCAATGTAGGGTCAATTGTTATATAATAATAAATATACCACTCTTGTGTGGGATGTTGGTAGTAGGGAGACTGTGCTTAAGTGGGAAATCTCTATACCTTCCACTCAGTTTTGCTGTAAACATAAAACTGCTCTAAAAAGTATTTTAAAAAATGAGTGAAGACTTAAATAGACCCTTCACAAAAGATGACAAATGCCCCCCCAAACATGAACAAAACACTAGAATTGCTAAAATTAAAAAAAAAAATAGTACCAAATATTGGACAAGGATATGGAGTACCTAGAGCTATCTTAATTGCTTGTGGGAGTGTAATTGGTATAACAACCTTGATAAAATGTTTGGCAGTTGCTATTAAAACTATGTATTGCTTACAATCTAGCAGTTTTACTCCTAGGTACTCAAGAGAACACTTGAGAAATAAGGCCTGGCGGTGGCTCACACCTGTAATCCTAGCATTCTGGGAGGCTGAGGCAGGAGGATTGCTTGAGCCTCAGGTTTGAGACCAGCCTGAGTAACAGCAGGACCCTGTCTGTACTAAAACTAGAAAAATTAGCTGGGTGTCATGGCGGGCACCTGTAGTCCCAGCTACTCGGGAGGTTGCACTGAGCTATGATGATGCCACTGCACTCTGCCCAGGGTGACAGAGCAAGACTGTCTCAAGAAAAAAAAAAAAAGTTTATGTGTACCTTGCTATTCTATGTGCAAGAATTATCTTAGCACCTTATTTTTAACAACTAAAAATGGGAAACAACCCAAATGTTCACAAACAGTAAAATGAGTGAGTAAATTATAGTAATACAGTGAAATACTTCTTAGCAGTTAGAACTTTGATTCACAAAAGATATGAATGAATCTCGCAGGCAGTGTTGAAGGACAGAAATCAGACCCGAAAGAGTACATACAGTAGGCACAAGAAATAGATGGTTGTAAAAGTTAGAGTAGTGGTTGGCTAGGTGAAGTGTAGATATTAACTGGGTTCTGGAACTGTTACAAAGGTATACACGTGTATAAAAATTTGTTGATCTGGTTGTTTAAAAAATACTTGTGTATTTTTCTGTGTCATATAGCACAGTACATTTTTTCAAAAAGTGATAGGTTTTCAAACCCCACATAAAACTATGATTTCTCCCTACCCACCTTTTTGCCAGTCATTTTCAACTTTGACATTATTTTTGGGCCTTAGCTCTTGTTCCTATTGATGCAGAGGATTTATTTATACAGCCAATAATAGATCTTGGTAACAACATCAAAATACATCTGTGTGACCAAAGATCTAGTCATGGACATTTTATAGTAATCAATAAATATATATTCCTGCCAGTGCTTAGTACTCTGCTACATAATTTCACCTAGATACACTTCTATCATCTTAGATTCATCTTCATTAAAGAGCTTTACGCTCCAATTTTTACTTATTTGACAGCCATAATTTCCATTATCTCTGTTCAAAACCTTGGGATCATTTGATTTTCCCCCCTCTTTGTTCCTCTAGTCACTTGAATAATTTTTTTTTAAGAGACAAGGTCTTGGCTGGGAGTGATGGCTCAAGCCTGTAATCCTAGCACTCTGGGAGGCCGAGGCGAGTGGATTGCTCAAGGTCAGGAGTTTGAAACCAGCCTGAGTGAGACCCCATCTCTACTAAAAATAGATAGAAATTAATTGACCAACTAAAAATGTATATACAAAAAAATTAGCCAGGCATGGTGGTGTATGCCTGTAGTCCTAGCTACTTGGGAGGCTGAGGCAGTAGGATTGCTTGAGCCCAGGAGATTGAGGTTGCTGTGAGCTAGGCTGATGCCATGGCACTCACTCTAGCCTGGGCAACAAAGTGAGACTCTGTCTTAACAAAAAAAAAAAAAAAAAGAGAGACAAGGTCTTGGCTGGGCACGGTGGCTCATGCCTGTAATCCTAGCACTCTGGGAGGCTGAGGCAGGTGGATCGCTCAAGGTCAGGGGTTTAAGACCAGCCTGAGCAAGAGCGAGACCCCATCTCTACTAAAAATAAAAAGAAATTAATCCGCCAACTAAAAATATATAGAGAAAAAATTAGCCGGGCATTGTGGCACATGCCTGTAGTTCCAGCTACCTGGGAGGCTAAGGCAGGAGGATCGCTTTAGTCCAGGAGTTGGAGGTTGCTGTGAGCGAGGCTGACGCCATGGCACTCTAGCCCGGGAAACAGAGTGAGATTCTCTCTCTCTCTCTAAAAAAAAAAAAAAAAAAAGAGACAGGGTCTTGCTGCGTTGCCCAGGCTGGCCCTGACCTCCCGGTCTCAGGCAGTCCTCTGGCCTTAGCCTCTCCAGTTAGCTGTGCTATAGGCCCATGCCACTGTATCTGGCTTTAGCCAACCACTTTACCAAGTCTAGTTAATTCTTTTTTTTTTTCTCTTGAGATAGAATCTTGCTCTGTTGCCCAGGCTAGAGTGCAGTGGCATCATCATAGCTCACAATAATCTTAAACTCCTGGGCTCAAGCGATCTTCCCACCTCAGCCTCCTGAGTAGCTGGGACTACAAGCATACAGCACCACCACACCTGGCTGATTATCTTATTTTTTATTTTATATATATATTTTTGTAGAGACTGGATCTCACTGTGTTACCCAGACTGGTCCTGAACTCCTGGTCTCAAGCAATCCTCCGGTGTTGGCCTTCCAAAAGTGCTAGGATTGTCGGCATAAACTACCATGGCTGACCGAGCCTCCCCTTTGCTATCTGTATATATGAGCTTTAGACATGGTCAAGCCATTGCCCCAGTAGGGTCAGCAACTCAGGAGCTGGTAGAACCTCATAGACCCTGTTCTGTCATTGATAGCAATAGCCTTTGCAGTTGTGTTTTCCTAGGACCAATTCTGCTGCAGTTTTAAAGGTCTTTCCTAGCTGTGTAGCCTATAAATTGGGTTCATTGATGATTGTTTTCCACCAAATATCTTTTCATAAATGTGGTTTTTACTTAGCCAAAGTAGGTTTTTATTGCTTCCAACTAAGAACCCTGATTAGGGGGGGAAAATCCTACAAAAAACTTGTACAATTATAGTTACTTTAAGCAAGCTGATCGCAAGGGAATCTTATTTTCTCTTAATTTACACATGAAGTTTTAAAATGTTTTAGGCTTACTTTTTGAGACATGTAGACAGTACAGATTCTAAATAATAATTATTTCATTTTAGTATTTGCATTTAAAATTTTCAGGGTGCTTTATGGACCATGTGCTGCTATGTATGCCTGAAATACTTGAAATGCAAATTTGGGGAGACTTTGCCATCTAAATGCTTGGCTGGATTAAGCGCCTAATTAGGATGGTTTTTCAACAAGTTGGAGTAAGCATGCAATCGGTGAGTACTCAAAATTCATTTTCAGAATGCAGACATTTAGATATTTTAAGAATTTTTTTCTGAGAAAATGAAATCTATATATGACCATCTTGAATTCAATATGTTTATGTACAGTTTAATTTGCTTACTATTTAAATCACAGAAGTGAATCTTTTTTCCCAGCATCCTAAGTTAAGGAGTAACTTTCTGGATTACATTCTAAACTTACCAATATTTGTGTGACCATTAAAGTCAATGTATTCATTATTAGTGAGGAAAAAGCTTGACTATATAGAGAATTCATTTAATCAAATATGCTTGACAACTCTGAATGTTGTAGAATTATTCATACTGAATGCTGTTATAATGCAGATTATCACATAATTATTTAAAGTAAAAAGCAAGTCATGTCTCCTAAAATATAACACTATAGATAAGAAAAAAATTAAATATACGATTGTTCTATGTCAGAGATGTTAATTTTGATCTTGACACTTTTGTAAGTATTTTCTATTAATATATAAAGTTTGTTTAGATCTACCATAAATTATTAGAGCAATTATTGTACCAAACACATTTTGTAGGATATTTATTTTTCATTTTCAAATTCAATGTTTTGCTGGTTATGACATGGAATTAAGTTTATTAAAAGGTATATGCAGGTTATGTAATTTATTTATTTATTAAAGGTATATGCAGGTTATGTAATTTGAATATAGGTATACTTTTTAATGCACTACTTTCACTTTTTTTGTGTGTCTTAACTTTGAATCTTCCCAATCTCCAAGGTTACATATATTTTCTTTGGAGATAAAAAGCAGAGCGCCAAATAAAATTATCTTTCTTTACACCTGGAAAATTTTGAGAGTATTAGCTTGATGATAAGCAATAGAAAAGTGACTTATAAAGTTGTTGGTGTTTTCATCTTTTTCAAATACATGTTCTTATGTTTTGAACTTAGTGCATTTGTACCACCTTTCTCATTTGTTATTTGGCTACATAGGGTGGATTAACATTTTAATACTGACAGTAAAAGAATTTCTTTTTCTCTTGCTTTCAGAAAGAAGGGAAGCTTTTGTTATTTATGATTCCCAAAAAGGGAAGCGTTATGATTTCTATTGATTGAAATTTTAGTAAGAAGGTACAGTTTAGTTGAAAGATTGTGGATCCTGAATTTAAACAACCCTGGATCTGAAATTTGTCTCTGCCAGTTATTCTCTTCATCTACAAAATAGGGATAAGAGCTGCTGCTTCACAGTTAGCCTGTGGGTTAGATGACAGTGTATTAAAGCACCCAGCACAGTGGCTTGTGTGATGTAGGTGCATTCAATAATATTTAGTTTAATGGATAGTTTCCTATGTTTTTTTAATTTATTTTTTACAAATTTTTTGTTTGTTTGTTTGTTTGAGACAGAATCTCACTCTGTTGCCGGGGCTAGAGTGCCGTTGGGTCAGCCTAGTTCACAGCAACCTTAAACTCCTGGGCTCAAGTAATCCTCCTGCCTCAGCTGGGACTACAGGCATGTGCACCATGCCAGGCTAATTTATTTATATATATATATATTTATATATATATATGTATTTTAGTTGTCCAGCTAATTTATTTATTGCTATATATTTTTTTAGTAGAGACAGGGTCTCGCTCTTGCTCAGGCTGGTCTCGAACTCCTGAGCTCAAAGGATCCTCCTGCCTCTGCCTCGCATAATGCTGGGATTACAGGCGTGAGCCACCATGCCCGGCTGTTTACTATGTTTTTGCTGTTCCACCAGCACCCTACCCCAAGTCAGATTAATGAGGCCACTGCTCATTGAAGCCAAAGTGCAGAATTGTGTTTCAGGTACAGATAATACTTTATTTAGCTTGTTCATTTATTTAGTTTTATTCATTTTAAGCTGCAAAATGGGTGCCTTTCATCAGTGAATGGTCCAGCTAAGAGAGGGTTAACTTGCTCAAAATATTGTAATCGCAGCTGCGGGCCTTTCCTACAATAGTGGATGAGCAGGATCTCTTCTTTTAATGTATTGAGGCTAATATATAATCATCAGGTTTAATCAGCTGAAAATCTATATAAAAACAATTTTTCTTATAATAAAACAATTTGATCTTTTGGGGTTATTTTCTATTTTAATTTCCCAAATTTTTTAGCTTACCGCCTAAGAGTAAAAATAGAGGTGTAGTATACCAAGATTTTACCCTTGCACCTGAAAGTAAAAGAAACATTCTTAGCTCTACCTTTTGATGATTAACATATTTTCCTAAGAAGAATGTTAACTCTAAAAAAAAGGTATATATGTATTTCTCTGATGATTTGACATATACGGGCATATGGAGAGATGGCATATTGGAGAGATTTTGGGTTCAGTTTTAAACCACTGCCATAAAAGCAAATATTTCAATAAAGTGAGTCACATGAATTTTTTTATTTTTCCAGTGCATATGAAGTTATGTTTATTCTGTACTACAGTCTGTGAAGTGTGCAGTAGTATTATCCCTAACAAAACAATATACATGCCTTAATTAAAAAGCATTTTATTGCTTAAAAAATGCTGATTATCATCTGAGCTTTCAGCAAGTCTTAATCTTTTTACTGCTGGAAGGTCTTTCCTCAATGTTGATGGCTGCTGACTGATAAGGGTGGTGATTGCTGAAGGTTGGGGTGGCTGTGGCAATTTCTTAAAATAAGACGATAATGAAGTTTGCTGCATCGATTAACTCTAGTTCACAAGATATTTCTCTGTAGCATGTGATGTGTGATCTTATCCACTGTACAACTTCTTTCGAAATTGGAGTCAGTCCTCTCAAACCCTGATGTTGCCTTATCAGCTAAGTTTATGGAATATTATAAATCCTTTGTTGTCATTTCAACAGTTTTCATAGCATGTTTACCAGGAGCAAATTACATCTCAACAAACCTCTTTTTTTTTTTTTTTTTGAGACAGAGTCTCACTCTGTTGCCTGGGTTAGAGTGCTGTGGCGTCAGCCTAGCTCACAGCAACCTCAAACTCCTGGGCTCAAGTGATCCTCCTGCCTCAGACTCCTGAGTAGCTGGGACTACAGGCATGTGCCACCGTGCCTGGGTAATTTTTTCTATTTTTGGTTGTTTGGTTAATTTCTTTCTATTTATAGTAGAGACGGGGTCTTGCGCTTGCCCAGCCTGGTTTTGAATTGCTGAGCTCAAACAGTCCTCCCACCTCGGCCTACCAGAGTGCTAGGATTACATACATGAGACATCGCGCCCGGCCAAGAAACCTGTTTTCTTTGTTCATCCATAAGAAGCAACTCCTCATGCATTTAAGTTTGATCATGAGATTGCAACAATTCAATCACATCTTCAGCCTCCACTTCTAGTTCTAGTTCTCTTACTATTGCCATCATATCTAAAGTGACTTCAGATCTAAGAGGGTTGGAACCAACTTCTTCCAAATTTCTGTTAATGTGGGTATTTTAACCTCCTCCTGTGAATCACAAATGTTCTTCATGGTATCTGGAAAGACAGATTTTTTCCAGAAGTTTCTTAGTTTACATTGCCCAGATCCATCAGAGGAGTTACTCTCTAAGTCCGCTATAGTTTTTAAAATGAGTCTTCTTTGTTGCCCAGGCTAGAGTGAGTGCCGTGGCGTCAGCCTAGCTCACAGCAACCTCAAACTCCTGGGCTCAAGTGATCCTACTGCCTCAGCCTCCCGAGTAGCTGGGACTACAGGCATGTGCCACCATGCCCGGCTAATTTTTTCTATATATATATTAGTTGGCCAATTAATTTCTTTCTACTTACAGTAGAGACGGGGTCTCACTCTTGCTCAGGCTGGTTTCGAACTCCTGACCTTGAGCAATCCACCTGCCTCGGCCTCCCAGAGTGCTAGGATTACAGGTGTGAGCCACAGTGCCTGGCCAAAAATGAATTTTTTTATATAAGAAGACTTGAAAGTTGAAATTACTCCTTCAACCAGGAGCTACTGAATGGACGTTGAGTTATGCACAAACATAACATTAACCTCCTGTACATCTCCATCAGAGCTCTTGGGTACATTGTCAATGAGTAGTGATCTTTTGGAAAATCGTTGTTTTTTGTTTTGTTTTGAGACAGAGTCTCCCTCTTGTCTCCTGGCTAGAGTACAGAGTGCAGTGGTGCTATTATAGCTCACTGCAACCTCAAACTCCTGTGCCCAAGCTATTCTCCTTGCCTCAGCCTCCCAAGTAGCTGAGACTAGAGGCACGTACCACTCACGCCAGGCTAATTTTCCTATTTTTTGTAGAGATGGGGGGGGGTGTCTCGCTCTTGCTCAGGCTGGTCTCAAACTCCTGGCCTCAAGCAATCCTCCTGCCTTGGCCCCCTAGAGTGTTAGGGCTACAGGGATAAGCCACTGTGCCTAACCTGGAAGGAATCTTTTATCTGAGCAGTAAGTCTTAACAGTGGGCTTCAAATATTCAGTAAACCATGCTGTGAACAGATGTGCTGTCATCCAGGCTTTGTTGGTACCTTGACAGAGCACAGGCAGAGGAGACTGAGCATCATTCTTGAGGGCCCCAGGCTTTCGGAATGGTTAAGTGAGTGCTGGCTTCAACTGTCTAACAAGAGAGGCAGCCTGTCCTTTCACACTTTGAATCCAGCCTTGACTTCTCTCTAGTTATGAAAGTTCTAGATGGCATCTTCTTCCAATAGAAGAGTTTTTCATCTACGTTGAAAATCTACTTAGTGTAGCCACTTTCATCAATTATCTCAGCTAGATCTTCTGTCTGACTTGCTACAGCTTCACTGTCAGCTGTTGCTGCTTCATCTTGAAGGCTTCTTTCCTTCAGCTTTTATGAACCAACCTCTGCTATCTTCAGACTGCAGCTTCCTCACCTCTCTCAGCTGTCATAGAATTGAAGAGAGTTAGGGCCTTGCTCTGGATTAGGCTTTGGCTTTAGGGGAATGTTGTGGCTGCTGCTTTTTTCTTTTTTCTTCCTTTCTTTTTTTTTCTTTTTGTTGTCACAGGGTGTCCCATGTATGTGACTGGTTTGTTATTCTAGCCAGACCACTAGAACGTTCTCAATATCAGCAATAAGGCTGTTTCGCTTTCTTATCATTCGCATGTTTACTGGAGTAGCACTTTTAATTTCCTTCAAGAACTTTTCCTTTGCATTCACAACTAGGCTGACTGCTGCAAAAAGCCTAACATTTGGCTTATCTCAGCTTTTGATGAGCCTTCCTCACCAAGTTTAATCATGTCTAGCTTTTGATTTAAAGTGAGAGATGTGCAACTCTTTCTTTTACTTGAATAACTAGTTAGAGGCCATTGTAGGGTTATTAACTGACCTTATTAATTATTAACTGACCTATTAATTTCAATATTGTGTCTGAGGGGATAGGGAGGACCAAAGAGAAGGGTGAGAGATGGGGGAATAGCTGGTCAGTGAAGCAGTCAGAACATGTATAACATTTATCAATTAAATTTAGTGTCTTAATGTGGGCATGGCTCGTGGCACCTCAAAACAGTTACAATAGTTATATCAAAGATCACTGATCAGAGATCATTATAACAGATATAAGAATAATGAAAAGGTTTGAAATATTGCAAGAATTATCAAAATACCACACAGAGACACAAAATGGGCACATGCTGTTGGAAAAATGGCACTGATAGACTTGCTTAATGTATGGTTGCCACAAACCTTCAATTTGTTAAAAGTGCACTGTCTGCAAATGGCAATAAAGTAAAGTGAAATAAAAAAAGGTATACCTGTAATTGAATTTGATACTGTGCTTGAAACCATTCCAAGGACACAAACTGCCTTCATTTTTTTTAATGTTTTATCTGCTGTTAAAAAAAAAATGATGCAGACTTTTTGTCTATGTTCAATAGAATAACACTCTTCACAGATGAGAAACCTGAGGTTCAGCGTGTTTGGTCAGCTTTGACCAAAGTTTCCTGACTAATAAGTTATAGAGCTATAATATGAACCCAGTTCTGATAGCAAAATCTTTCCTCTTTTTAGTGTACTTTACTACCTCTTATAGAAGAAGACTGTTAATGTTTATTAAAGACATGTTATAAATACTTTAATTCATTTAGTGCTCATAAGCTCATGGAGTAGATGTTTTCCCATTTTATAGATGAGAAAACAGGCACACAGAGGGGTCAGTAACTTGGCCAGCTTTATACAGGCAATCAATTAATTGGTTGAGGCTACGTTTGAAGCCAGGCCTATTGCTACCATGGCCTATGTTTTCTTTCTCTTCACTGCCTTCTATTTTGCCTCAACATTAGCTTGAATTAAAAATCATGTATTCAGGCCGGGCGTGGTGGCTCACGCCTGTAATCCTAGCTCTCTGGGAGGCCGAGGCGGGCGGATTGCTCGAGGTCAGGAGTTCGAAACCAGCCTGAACAAGAGCGAGACCCCGTCTCTACTATAAAAATAGAAAGAAATTAATTGGCCAACTAATATATATATATATAAAATTAGCTGGGCATGGTGGCGCATGCCTGTAGTCCCAGCTACTTGGGAGGCTGAGGCAGAAGGATTGCTTGAGCCAGGAGATTGAGGTTGCTGTGAGCTAGGCTGACGCCATGGCACTCACTCTAGCCTAGGCAAGAAAGCGAGACTCTGTCTCAAAAAAAAAAAAAAAAAAAAAAAAAAAAAAAAAAAATCATGTATTCACATATGTCCAGACTTTCTTCTCAATCTTATATTTATGTTCCTAAGCAAAAATTATTTTAAACTAGAGAAAGTAAGACTAGTGAGAAGTTAATGTGATTCTGATTCATCTCAGTATTTTATATTGGAAAAAAAGTAACAGCACATATCTAATTGATAATAGCAATATAGTAGTACATAAAAATTGTACCCTGGTTTTCCTTTTGTACTTCACCAGAGGAATGTGACTGTGGCTAAGAATCTAGAGTAAGGAAGAAGAGAACTGTGGGAAGTGTTAATTTTCACTTAAGGGATTTTTGAGATTGTTACAGAGTTTTGATCTTCTAATGTCTGCTCCTTCTACATAAACAATTTTGTGTGTAATTTCAAGGATACGTAAACCTCTGCATCAATATAACATAGTTTGTCTTGAAAAACATAACACACATACACACACACATATATTATGGATACAGGGTCTTGCTTTGTCTTAGAGGCTAAGGTGCAGTAGAGTCAGCATAGCTCATAGCAACCTCAAACTCCTGGGCTCAAGCGATCTTCTTGCCTCAGCCTTCCAAGTAGCTGGGACTACAGGTGTGTGCCACCATGGCCGGCTAATTTATTTTCTATTTTTTGCGGAAATGGGGTGTTGCCCTTGCTGAAGCTGGTCTTGAACTCCTGGCCTCAAGTGATCCTCCTGCCTTGGCCTCTCCGAATGCTAAGATTACAGGCATGAGCCACTATGCCCGGCCAAAAAACATGTGTTTACTTAGAATTAAATTTATAGTTTTTCCTGCTAAATAGTTCCTCAAATAATAATATAGATTAAGCTAGTCTATAACAAATGGTTTGCCACATAAAGCTTGAGTGCAGGCACCATGGAAGAGACAGATGACAGCTTCAGATTTTAGCTGTACTCATCAACACTTCCTCAATAGCATTTTACAATGTTAAAAAAGAGCAAATTGCTTTTCTGTTGTCATCCTCCTTGCTGTCATCACTTTCAAACACTGTTGCTAAATGTTGTGGACTGTCATTAATAGACACATGCATGCATGTGTGCACACACGCACACAGATTCACTATTAGATTATTTAAAAGCAGTTTTTATAGATAAAGGATAGTTTTTCTGTTCAGTTATTTCTTAATGGTGTGGAATGTCTTGTTTCTTAATATAATCGAATTATCTAGTAATGACAGTTTTCTCCCTGCCTTTTCTTTTACATCTGAAGAAATATTAATGACAGTTTATCTTTAGAGGAAGTCTTCCCTTCTCTAAACCAATATACTGACAAGACACAGTTCAGCTACAAGTTAGGATAGGAGATGCTCTTGGGTCACATAGCCTCCCAGTGCACAGATGGTGACTTTGCAGTACCATCTGTTTACTGTTTCTTCACAGCCATTTATAATTTCTTCCCCTCCATGAGGGCTGAATAGAAAAAATAGAAAAAAGTAGTCAGACCTAGTTTTAGAGTTCCTGGAAGTTAGCTGTTTTTTCCCTTCACTTTTCCTACTATTCCAATAGAGGTTTTGGCTCTTCTTTCTAAATGTTCCAGTCATTAGTTTACACAGACCTTTGCTTCATGTTTCTTTGTGCTAAGTACTATGCAATGCACAAATAACAGAAGAACACATTTTGTTAGTCTGTTGTGTATGCTTGAGAAAAATAATCACATAAAGCAATCTGTTCTTTTCCTTCCTTTAAAACTTTATAGAAGAAACCTAAATAGTCTACTTATTCCTTATGATTAAAAGCTGTATCCTTGGCCACTTCTTTTACAGAAAGCACCTGGTATTCTTTCCTTCTGATATTAAACAGATGGAAAGATAATAGTTGAAACTTAGCCCTACAGCATGCCTAGTAAGGAATGCTAAAAGCTGGCACAGAAACATTAGTTCCTGACCTTGGCAAATCTTTTCTAAATTTTTCTTTGTGAGCTTTTTGTCCTCTTCATATTCAGGCAAGATCTTTGCTTACTGGAGGAGAGAGGGAGAGATTCGCTTTAGACTCTGTAATTGTCACATTATGATGCAAAATAGCATTCTATTTGTGCTACATCATAGGAGAGTTTTGACTTATGGCAAAATGGAATACTCAAGAAGAGAAATGACTGAATGTTATAGTTACTTTTGCCCTGTGGGTTTGTTTTTAAAAGATCAAGAACTATTAAAATGTATAAGGTAAAAACTTTGCTTAAATATTATCTGTTTTAGAATGTGCTCACATTCTTTTTTGGAAGCAGTGGGAGCTCTTACGTTGACTTTGTAGGACTATGAGGCTTCCCTTTTTTCTCTACTCACATGTTTTTCCTTCTCTTAGTCCTCACATGTTATTAAGGCTATTTGTGTGATAATCCTCTGTATGATCATTGATGTAAATGATGTTTTACTCTAAGCTTCAGAGTAACTTTGCCTTTTATTTTTTGTATACTATTCATATTTTAATATTGATATCTATCTTTCAACTGACCCATTTTCCAATCTGTACTATCCTTTTAATTTACATTTCCAAAGCAAGAGTTATAGTTTTTTTGTAGCCAGTTTATTAAAGTACTTTCTGGAATTCTCCTAGATAAGAGTCACCAAAACTTTGAAACAAAGTTATGTGATAAAATTTATGTAAAAGCTGTGGCAGATGACGGGTATTATACATACCTTCGTAAATCCCACATTGACTCTTATTGTAATCCTTAAATTAGATTTGGTTGCTAAAATCTAAGAAGTGAGATTGCTTCCATGTTCATTTTATAAGTTGTGCATGCTTCTAGAAGGTCCAAAGGTCTAGTTTGGGTTAGGTTTTGGAGCCACCACTGTTTACAATGACCAATTGCTTGATCATATTGTTTGTATTTGGGTAATTCTATTTTTTAAGTTAGAATGGTCATTGAATGATCTTAAAAAGGTGATGATGTCCATTGCTTCAGAATCCATATCTGGCTGATGTGATACTATTTATTTAGTTTTTAGGATATAATTGAATGTTAAAAGTTGGTGAGTTAAGGATAATAGTCATCTCATTCTCATTCTATTCTTTTAAAAGTGCTTTTAATAGCATGCTACCTTTCTTTTACCTCTTCTGTCCAGGCTTTCAAGTGTAGCACTCAAAACAGGAGGATAGTTTTTTTCTTTAAGGAAAGATCATGTACTTGAGAAGAAGGTTCAAGGTACAGTTTGTAATGATTTAACATTCTACGTGTGTGTTTTTTCTTTGCTTTCTGCTTTGAGAGTTTGTTTTTATTTTTGCTTTAAGTATAACATAAAGTCCTGTGTATATTAGGATTTCGTCTGAGAAATTCTCATTAGGGCCACCACTAGCCCATTTAGCGTATTTCCTCTGGGGACATGGCCTCCTGAGAAAATGCAGTACTCGGTGAGCAGTGCACCTGGATTTCAGCCCCACTCACTCACCTTCGGCCAGGCACTGCAGTGGAGCAAACAGCGTGTAGCACCCTGCATGGTACACATTCAAATTCTAAACTTCATACTAATTTGGAATTGTTTTGAAAAGCCCATTACAACAGAAGTAGCCTATTTTTTAGAAAAATTGTATATATTTAAATTCTAAAACTAAAAATATAGCAGGAGAGGCAAAATAGTGTTTCTTTTGCCTAATAGTATGAAAACCTGATGAAAATAAAGGTTTTACTCCAAATATAGTATTATTTAAAAATTACTAGTTATTCTTTGTTTTAATATTATGTAATGCCTTACATTAAACTTTACTGCAGTAATAACAACTGGAGATATGTATTTTTAAATTTTCAATTGAGAAATATTAGCTTATTTCCCATAACATTTAGAGCATTCCAATCCTATAATTAATGTGTTAGCATGTCATGCAAATAATTGTCTAATGCTTTGTGTTAACAATTCTCTGAGTCTTGTAATTAAGCTTTTGGTTTCTCCTACTTCCTCAGGTACTTTGGTCTGGAAAACCATATGGTTCATCTCGAAGCATCGTAAGGAAAATTGGAACTAATTTATCTCTTATTCAGTGTCCAAGAGTTCAGTTTCAGGTACTGTTTTATGTATTTCAAATTTTTATTAATATGTATATTAGAAATATAAACAAGCAAGATGGTTGTAAAAGTATTTTCTTTGTTTTTGAGCCTTTTCCCCCATTGATGCCTCTATCAAAATAAAAAAGGTTTAAAAACCACAGTAAAATCTTTCTAATTTTAGTTCCTCTCTGAAGTGATTATTCAAGATCTTTAAGACATTTATCCTTCTTAAGACTGCATATGCGAAGACTTAGAGCCACATAATAAGCTAGGCAGTTGTTAATTCCCAGGTGACCTTAAACATAGGCCTTATATTACTTTCAAGTGCTTTATTTTGCTTTTGTCATTACACCTTCCTCTTTGGACAGCCGCTCTGTTCCCTTAGTTTTGTTTTTAGATGTCTCTGTGAATACCATATAATTTGCTTTGTCTATCATTGGTTTCAAGCTCAGCATTAGTTGTAAGATCCATTGCCTTGGCAATAACAGTGTCAAGACAATGAGTTAACTCTAGTTCTCTCAATGAGGTAATAGTCAAACCCTGGATTAGGAAGTTTTTGAATGCTTATGTCTTAGTACAGTATTCTCTTCTAGTGCCAAATCAGGAGCAGCTCTATTCTTTGCTTGGAGCTATTACTATTTTCTTTGATTTCAGTTTGTTTCTTACTGTTATTGTAATGTTAGACATGTATCACATAGCTTTGTTCTTATTTTTTATAATGTCCTACAACACTAATATGACAAAACGTTTCAGTTCAACATTAATTAATATAAAATTCAACAGATATCTATACCAATTTTAAATAATAGATTAGCATGTGGAGATGTGGAACATGTATTTAACTCATCATTTGGAAGTTCAGAAGTGCCCATATACTCTTATTTGATATCATGTTGTATTCATAAATCACCTCTCCTGGTAAATTGAAGTAAAAATCTATTTCTAGGCCAGGTGTGGTGGCTCACACCTGTAATCCTAGCACTCTGGGAGGCTGAGGCAGGAGGATTGCTTGAGCTCAGGAGTTCAAGACCAGCCTGAGCAAGAGCAAGACCCCATCTCTACAAAAAATAGAAAAATTAGCCGGGCATGGTGGCATGTGCCAGTAGTCCTAGCTACTTGGGAGGCTGAGGCAGGAGGATTGCTTGAGCCCAGGAGTTTGAGGTTGCTGTGAGCTAGGCTGACACCACAGCACTCTACTCAAGGCAACAGAGTGAGACTGTGTCTCAAAAAAAAAAAAAAAATCAATATTTCTAAATAAGTGGTAGAAATTAGCATTTATTCAGTTTGACAGGTTGTTCGTTGCTGTGTTCATATTCTTGCTTGCAGATTGACTGTTTTATGCATCAATCTAGAAACTGAAAGATTGGAACTTTTCAAGAATTAAATTTTTATCAAATCTTAGACTTTTAAAAATATAATCAAAATGAAGAAATCTGTGGTAGTGAGTCTCTCCAGTACAATTTCCAAGAATTCAGTTCACTTAGACATGAATTACTGTTTGCTTTATTTGCCAACTTCCTTCAAATAACTTAACTGTGTTAACTAAGGCTTATTAACTTTTTTCTGATTGCCCAGTGCCACTAAAATTTTCTTTATGTTTAATGTACTAGTTGCAGGAGAACTTGCTTTAGCATTTGTGTTCATGTAGCTAGAGATATGTGAAAGGAAGTGGAGATATCTAATGCGTTCTGATTGCAACCCAGATCTACCTTGGCAGTCACCAGGCTAATGTTTGAGAGCCAAATACATTTACTTGGGAGGGTTCCCATTCTCAGTGTTATGACTGGCCACTTAAAGAGGGTATGAGCACAAAAAGAGTATTAGATTTAGTACAGAAACTGTATTTGAAAAGAAATGAATTAACATAAGGAGAAGAGTAAGTTAAGGGAAACATTGGTGACCTACTTGAGAATGTAGTGGAAGATGGAAGCCATTTATTTATAGTGATGTTTTCATTTCCAGGCATACTGAATCTTTTAAAATTCATGTTAAAGTGAGTATTTTGTCTGCTACTTGGATGTTTAAATCTGCTATTATTCCTCTATATCTCTATTTTTCTTTGTCTATCAGAAATATAAAAAATATAGCATCTTCCAAAAATATAGAGGATGCACTTTAGAGTAATATAATTGAAAATTTCTGTTTGTTATTTTTATGGCTCATTTGGAGGCTAATTGATTTGGGATGTGTCTGAGCTGTCTAGGACTCTATGGGTAAATAATATAAACAATCTAAGACTGGGTAACCACTGTGGGGGCCAGGGCGGGTAGACATTATTATACTAAGGCCATGTTCAGGAGACAGAAGTTGAAATAGATTAAACTGAGAATAGGACGTGCAAGGGGTCAATTTACAAACAGGAGTTAGGAAGTCAAAACCAGTCTCCCATTGTCCCCACTGATTTCAGTGTCTTTTGGAGACCCATCTGAAATATAGCTTCATTTTTTGTTATGCTCTCTCCTCCTGTTGACTTTCACTTCTTTTCCTAGTGCTCACATCATTGGCAACAGCTCAATTCTGTCACCTTCAAAATAGTTTCACCTCTGAAATCTTAAACCTTGGAATATTCCGTCTATGCCAGCTATGGTGGCTCATGCCTGTAATCCCAGCATTTTGGGAACCATGATAGGAGGACCACTTGAGCCCAAGAGTTCAAGACCAGCCTGGGTGACATAGCAAGACCTCATCTCTTAAAAAAAAAAATTAGCCAGGTGTGGTGGCATGTTCCTGTAGTCCTAGCTATTTGGGAGGCTCAGGTGGGAGGCTCCTTTGAGCTCAGGAGTTTGAAGGCACAGTATCACATCACTGTACTCCAGCCTGGGTGACAGAGTGAGACTCTGTCTCTAAAAAATAATAACATATAATATTTTCATATCTATAAATATTTATATGTGTATATATAAATACATATTTATATATATACACATATACATGTAAAATATATATATATTGTTTCCTTCTAAATCTGCAGTCCCTAACCACAGGACCACACAGCAGGAGGCAAAACAGTGAGCAAGTGAGGAAAGCTTCATCTGTATTTAGAACCACTCCTCATGGCTTGCATCACTGTCTGAGCTCTGCCTCCTGTCAGATCAACAGGGTTGATTCTCATAGGAGCACGAACCCTACCGTAAACTCTGCATGCGAGGGATATAGGTTGCGTGCTCCTTGTGAGAATCTACTGCCTGGTGATGTGAGGCGGTGATGCTGGTGCTGGGGAGCAGCTGCAAATACAGGTTATTATTAGCAGAGAGGTTGGACTGCACAGTAAATGTAATGAGCTTGAATCACCCTGAAACCATATCCCCACCCCCACCCTACCTGCCCGGTCCATGGAAAAATTATCTTCCATGAAACTGGTCCCTGGTGCCAAAAAGGTTGGAGACCACTGTTCTAGATCACAACATCTTTTTCACTGTACCTGTAGGGAGACTCCTATATAAATATTAGGAGACAGGCACATTACTTGGTGTTGTGAACATTAGTCAAGATTATCAATGTGACATCTTAAGTATGACAACTGATCCATAGGGAGTGCACAACAGAAGTGCTGCTGATGGTGACGATTTTGTTATTATTGTTATTGCCATTTTACAATGGCAGAGCAAATTATCTTATTCGGTTCTCTAATTTAACTGCCTCTTTTTACCAATTGGATTTCTGTGTGTTTACAGTCACAAATCAGAACACAGACCAACACATTTAGTTGCACCTTCATCTAGTTAATGGGCACAGTGAGTATTGTGCTGGGAATAAAATGAGGTAATAAATGTAAAAAGCATATAAAAGATAACAAATAAATGTTTCTTTGCTGTGTTATTTGAAGACCTGTCTATAACCTCATAGGTTTTATTGGCTTCCCCTGTACTTTAGTTACTGAGCACTGGGAATGAGTTGGCTACTTTGCACTCAAAATAGTATCTATACACTCCTCACATTTACTTTAGTTGAAGAAAAATAACTTCCCCTGGCCCTTTTCCACCTTTCACTTATGTGCCTTTCAGCCTTGGGTCACAGCTACACGTGTGTTCATGAGCATTTTGTGTGTTTGAGTATTGTGGTCCCTCCCTCTTGGAGGTAGGAACCCAGAGTAACACAAACTGGGCCAACAGGCCCTTCTTTTGTCTCCTAGTTCTTATTCTAGATTCATGACACCAAAAGAAAATACGGATTATGGAGGGACTTGCAAAAGCAGTAAACTCTGGGGGATTGGGAGTAATGGGGTGAGATTTTGATTTGCAGTGGTTCTGAACACTGAATGCATTCTCAAATTATTAGGAGCTTTAAAAAAAATACCCATGCTCACGCCTTGTCTTCCACTGTGGTTCTATATGCCCTCTCCACTTCCTTGCAAAAAACACATGCAGGTTCTCTGTAAGGCTTACTAAAGCTGAATTTCATGTGCTTGTTTTTTTAAAATGTCTTAAGGATCATTTTGTGCAGCTAAGGTGGAGGACCTCAGACATAGTGTGTTCTAGTATTTTGCTAAAGAAGGTTTTCTTTAAAGCAATAACATAATTATCTATTGGCAATTGTGAAACTAATCACTAAAGTACTTCTGAGGTGAATTTTTGGAATGTAAGTATAGCTTATTGTGATAATAAATACTACACTTTAAAAAAAATTTTCCTGGTGTACTAGTGCTCGTGTAAAGAAAAAATTTTAAAAACACAAAAACAAACAAAAAACTTAAGGCCCTGTGTTGGGGACTTGGCTGTGTGGTATATTGGTTTGAATCCCAACTGTGTAACTGACAGGTCTCTAGGTAATTTGATCTGGACTACCCTTTTCTCTCTGGTAACTCTGCTCCCGACTCCTTTCTTGGACTGTGAGGAGTTGGTGGAGTTGGTGGTAGAGGCATGTTCTATTAGAGTAAGAGTCCTACTTAAGTTCAAGCGCCATAATTAAATTTGGAAGTGAAATGATCACTTGTTATGGCCCATCTTTCTTTATTTAGCAAATAAACTTGAAATCCATACTTTATGCTAGGTGCTGGTTTTCAGGGATGAACAAAATAGAGTTATAGGTCTGCCTTTATTGTTTATATCATTCAGTGAGAGAGATATTGAACAAGTAAATATGCTAATATGTAATTTGCATTATAATAAAAAATGCTGTGTAGGAAAGGTAATATAGCATTGGGGAGAATAATAGCAGTGGTCAGGGAAGGCCTCTATAAAGGAATGACAAGGATTAGAAAGAGCCAGCTCTGGAGGGTTGAGGACAGCAGTGGAGGCTGGGGGAGTTCTGTGTGCACTGAGAATAAGAATAGCACGGACAGAGGTCCTAAGGCAGATAGAAGTTAGTGATTATGGAACTAAGGAGACTAGACTATCAGAAACTAGTGAAGTGGGAGACTTAATAATGTGGGATAGTGATCTTTGGTATCTGAGCCATCTGAAACTCTATACCTAGATTAATATTTAAAATAACAACTTAAAATTAACCCTGCTTTTCCAGTTACTATTCATAATCTGGACCATGCTAACATATGATATCATATTGTATGTGATGTCCTTTTCTTGGTATTTTTAGCTATAAAATGGCCCTTAATGTTTGCTGAATCCAGCTACAAGTATTGTGTTTTATAAATCTGGCAGTGTGGAATAGTAGTTTTAAGACTAACTTGGTTACTAATAGGTGTTTGTGGCCATTCAGGGATGCTGTTACTTGTTCTCCAAGGTTATTTTCAGGGATATACATACATTTTCCTTTCTCTAGTCTCTTTGGTCTGTTGCCTTCCCCTTTTCCTTCCCTTTCCACCATTCTTGGGTGTTATGTATAGAAATTTAGTAATATTCAATTGTAAAAAGTGAACACATGAGATCTGTTGTACAACATGGTGACTATAGTTAATAATGTATTTTGAAAGTCACTAAGAGAGTAGACTTTAGGTATTCTCACACACACAAAAAAAGTATGTGAGGTGATGCATATGTTAACTCAGTTGAGCCATTCCACAATGTATATACATACCATGTTTCCCCCAAAATAAGATAGGGTCTTATATTTATTTTTCCTTAAGAAGACCCCCTAGAGCTTATTTTCAGGGGATGTGTTATTTTTTTTTAAGTACAGTACAACAATCTACATTTATTCAAATATAGTTAAGTCATCTTCTTCTGGAACATCATCATAACTCTCCAAACCCCGAATTCCATCCTGAATTTCTTGTGACTCTATTTTCTTTAGAACCACTGGCCCCAATCTCTCATGTTGAGCAATAGAGCTCTCATTAAATGAGCAGCTCTTATCCATGTAACCTGCTCGAAGTGCATTGGTAACAACACTGTCATTGATTTTATCCCATGAATTTTTCACCCAAATCATGACCTCTTGCAGGCCAGGCTTCACAAAGTTTCCACGCTGATTTCTTGTCATTGTATTTTCAATGTATTCATTAATTTCCATGTGCAAATGGTCTTTGAATGGCTTGTTTATTGCAATATCAAGAGTCATTCCTGCAGATAGTCATTCCTGCAGGAATCATTATTTGATCTATCCCCTGGTGTTTGTGGGGGTTGAGAGAGGCCCACAGTGTTGAGTAAAACGACAGCCACAGCTTTCCTTCTTCCCCCTGGGGACACACAGTACCTAGAACGGAGCATCTGCTTCCTCACTTCACTGAGGAGACTTTCCCCTCAAAGCCTCAGCTTGCAGCACGCACAGGATGGCCGGGACCTGACAGGGGGAGCCGACCTTGTTGGTGGGGCTGCCCGCACCTTTCTGGTCACCTCTGGGATAGTAGCTGTCACAATGGGGCAGATGAGAAGGGCTGCTGGTCTTTATCGCTCAGAGACGAAATGCATGGGTTGTGCAGATGCGCTGCGTAGCCACGCCCATCACTAGGTCTTATTTTCAGGGTAGGGCTTATATTGTGCAAATGCTTAGAAATCCTGCTAGGGCTTATTTTATGGGTAGGTCTTATTTTCGGGGAAACACAGTATTTGAAAACAGCATGTTTTACATGATAAATATGTACAACTTTTATTTGTCAATTAAAAATTTTTATTTTAAAAGTGACCATATTATTCAGAAATATCAGTGGCTGAGTCTGGCCTAGAATATTTATTTGTTTCAGTGTTCCACATCTTTCAGACTAGTAATGTTCTCCTCTCCCTGCCCCTCCCCCACCCCATCATAAGTCATCAAGCTACAGACTAGTGTTCTTTATGCAGGAATACTACCTGGCTAGTTGGTGTCAATGCATGTCACTATACTGTATTAAAATGCAGAAATTCTGCTTTTAATTTTTCTTGCAGTGGTAGCAATTAGAGAAAAAGAGGAATAAGTAAGTCCTATGTAGGTAAAAAGCTAGAGGTTATTACTTTACTTTTAAGAGTAAGTACATGTATTGTATTTGGCTATAAACAAATGGTGGTAAAAGAGACCAAGTTTATTGTTTATTTATACTATTATTCTTGGCAGAGAAGTTCCCAGTACCAGTGTGTTTATTTTATAAGAAGTCACGAAAGGACAAATTTAGCACTTCTAATATTTTTATTCTAAGTATTTTAACTGTTGTATGTTTGTATTTTACTTCTGCATTTTTTTCCTGGCCACTAGACAACCAGGGCTCTGCATTTTATTAAGTGAATTGATTTCCGTGGTACAGTTTTACATTATTAGAACATTTAAAATAAACTAAGGTAGCTTTAAGTGAGATTCCTAAAATATAATTGAATTTTGAGTAATTTAAATTTTTTCAAATGTTAAGTTGAACTTCTTAAAGCCAGTGAAAATATAATGCTGCTACTGAATTTTTGCTCTGAATAAAATATGATTTTGAAAAAAAGTTTTCTATCTTTTCACTTTTTTTTTCTCTTTTCTATGAACAATAGCTATAGTAGGACAGCACCTTTCTGGGAACCTTAAGTAAGTTGCTCTTTTGTTTTTTCAAACTTCTCATCAGTCATCCATGCATGTTAGTAGTGCTGTCTAAATTGTACTTCCAAGAACCTTTTACCTTTTATGCTGGTTGCCAGCGCTGACTTCTTGATTTGGGCTTCGCTAAGTGGGTTTTCTTGGAAATTGTCCTTCCCATTCTATGCTTCTGTCACTCAGTGAATGTTCCCCTCAGCAATGCCTGATATGGTCTTTTAGAAAAAAATGTCTTTTCAGTTTTATTTTGTCATCTTAATGAATTTGACTTAAATGTCAAGACTCCTTTGTTTTGTGGGACAAGATGTCAAGTAGAAATGACATAGATCTTAACAATTTTGGAATTGGTTCTTGACAGTATCATTACCATTTTCATCTCATTGAGCACGTTATAGGTATGGTATTATTTTTAAGCATAAATAATGCTTAAATAAGCTTGTAAACTAAGTCCATGGAATAATTTGTTTTTTAAGGTTTATGCAAAAAGCAATGTTTCATGTTTAATATATGTGGTATTATAGATGTAAAATTGAGAAACATGTTTAATCCTTAATTACCATTTAAGATTTCCTGAAAATGGATTAACTTATTTCTTTGAGTATATATTCTTTTTTTTTTTTTTTTTTGAGACAGAGTCTCGCTTTGTTGCCTAGGCTAGAGTGAGTGCCGTGGTGTCAGCCTAGCTCACAGCAACCTCAAACTCCTGAGCTCAAGCGATCCTCCTGCCCCAGCCTCCCGAGTAGCTGGGACTACAGGCACGAGCCACCATGCCCAGCTGATTTTTATATTATATATATTAGTTGGCCAATTAATTTCTTTCTATTTTTTTTTATGGTAGAGACGGGGTCTCGCCGAGGCTGGTTTTGAACTCCTGACCTTGAGCAATCCGCCCGCCTCAGCCTCCCAGAGTGCTATAGGATTACAGGCGTGAGCCACCGCGCCCGGCCTGAGTATATATTCTAAGAAAAGTAATATTTTGTTTCCTTTTGTAAGTGCTTTGGGAAAAAAAAGCAATTTTTGTAAAAGTCTTAAAGTCAAAAGTAGATTTTGTGTTAAAAATACCCTAACTTTCTATCAACTAGTCATTGTAATGAAACAAAATTTTTTTTTCTAAACAAAGTATCATAATCAGATTGATCTTCATTAACTAGTACCTTAGGAAGGCGCCATTCAGCTTGTAATCTTAGGATTTCTCTCACTTGTGCACTTGTACAAAACAACCCATTAAATACCATCTCTTCTAGGAGCTTCCACAAATCCTTCAACAGAAAGTCTCCACATAACTCACATAGCATTTCCCTATTATAGTGTTACAGAGAATTAAGGTACCATTCTGTTTTTAGTTTGGGTAGGGGCAGGATATTACCAGAGTTCTTAACTTCTTGAGATCAGGTGTGATGTCCAGTTTAAGTTGTATAAGATAACCATTTGCTGATTATCTGTTTGGATATTGACTTGTTTGGATACTTTTCTGAAATATATACAAAAAATACAAAAATCTTCTTTTTGATCTTTCTTTGGTCATGTATCTTAAAAATTTGCTTACTGAAGAGTTTATGCTTTTCTTCTGACCACAAACTACTTCTGCTACATGTAAAACATTAGTATAATTTTGTATCATAATTCTATTATTAGGTTTTGTTTGTTTGCAGAGGGTTAGATTTTTAAATCTCTACTCTTTTAATACAACTTATTTTCTCTCTTGCCTGTCCACCTGTCTTTCCCAAAGACTGTAATTTAGGGCATTTTAGATACTTGATGTTCTTAGTACATTATTATTAAGATGTCATTTTTAAATGCTATTAAGTTGATAATGTTAAGTAATTATAATACCAGAATGAGTATACACATAGCTGATACTTAATTAAAGTTTTATTCATGCATTTTATTCATTTTATACATACTACTTTAAAGATATTTTAAGCTTTTAACTAAATTAGTATTATGTGTTTGCATGGTATAATTTGTGTTTAAAGAAGAAGCATTATTTAAGTGTAAATTCTAAAAGCTTGACTTGGCAATGATAGCATTTAGAGGGTTTGAACAATGCATGGGTCCCAGTATAACCTTTCTAATAAATGCATTAATGATGAAATCTCTTTGGCCTTTTATATTTTTTTCTTCAATTAAAAAGTGAATGGCTCATGCCTGTAATCCTAGCACTCTGGGAGGCTGAGGCAGGAGGATGGCTCAAGGTCAGGAGTTTGAAACCAGCCTGAGCAAGAGCAAGACCCCGTCTCTACTAAAAATAGAAAGAAATTGGCCAACTAAAAATATAAAAAATTAGCCGGGCATGGTGGCACATACCTGTAGTCCCAGCTACTTGGGAGGCTGAGGCAGGAGGACCGCTTGAGCCCAGGAGTTTGAGGTTGCTGTGAACTAGGCTGATGCCACGGCACTCTAGCCCGGGCAACAGAGTGAGACTGTCTCAAAAAAAAAAAAAAAGTGTGAATTGCTTTTTATTTAAACCTCATTCCAACTTTTAGGAAGTATTATATTAATCTGATAACCTTATTTTAAAATTATTATTCACTGACCTTCTGAGACTTTTTTTTCTGCTGAATGTTCCAGAGGGAGACCGTCTGACTCTTGAAGCATTATATGCATAAATCAAAACCTTAGTTTAATGATCTTTTCCTCCCCACCCAAGATAAATTTTAGGTCTTGTTCTGTTGCCCAGGCTGGAGTACAGTGAGACAGTCATAGCTTGCCATAACCTCCAACTTGTGGGCTCAGGTGATCCACCTGCCTCAGCCTCCCAAGTAGCTGGGACTACAGGTGTGCACCACCAACCCTGGCTAACATTTTAATTTTTTGCAGAGACAGGGTCTCACTGTGTTCTCCAGACTAGTCTTGAACTTCTAAACTCAAATGATCCTCCTATCTTAGCCTCCCAAAGCACTGGGATTACAGGCATTAGCCATTGCACTCAGCCTGCATGCCTTTTTTTGTTAAATTTATTTCAGAATATTCTATGTCTTCATATGTTTAAGTTTAGCTAGAGAATTGTTCTGCTATTTATATTTTTTGTTCTTTAATATTAATACTTTTATGTAAAAATCAAGAGATTTAAAGAGGTTTTAAATATTTTCACCATTATAACAATATATACACATACATATATGTAAAACGTTATAACAGCTATATAAGTCATTAAAAACATTCCTGATTTTATCACAAATTGTTCACTTGCTTATTGTTATAATCTCCTCTCCCCCTTTAAAAAATCTCTTTAGAAATAAAATGGTTCCTAATGCTTAGATTCTAAATTTTTTTTAACATTTTAGGATGAATGGAGTTTTTTAAAAAATTAACTTGTAAAATAAAATATTAAATATACTTAAATTCTAGTTCAGAGATTGTCATAAAGTATTAGGCAGCAGCGTTATGACTGATTATCCTTTTCATGGAGAACGTCAGTGGAAGTGTTAGAAACCACTTATGTGTTTTTAATGCCAGAATTCACGATTTTCCTTTAGGTGAGTAAAAAAAAAAAAAGTTTTATTACTCTAATGTTTTGGTGCCAGATGAAAAACTTTCCCCATTTGTAACTTATAGCTCACCAGCCATGAAACAGAATGGAGTCCCAACCACCCAGGAGAGGATTCAGTGGCGTCTTTTGCTGACATCGGATGGGTAGCCAAAGAAGAAGGAGAGTGTTCGACAAGACTGAGGTTAGTTTGGAAGGCTGTCAGGGCTAAGATGCAGTATTTATTATTTTAACACTAACTGCCATGAGACTTATATTTAACTCACTCTAGTTTTAATCCTAGGGCCACGTGAAGTCTAGAAAAATCTTGTTGATCTTATTGTTACAATTAATATTGACAATTTAATTCTAAATTGATTAAATGATAGAAGCCAATAAATTTGTTTTTTCCGTGTATGTTTACCTTTATATTACACTCAAAAGTTTTTATTCTATTTTCGTAATAAAACATTGTGGCCCGAAGGAAAAGTTTCTGATTTTTTTGTGTGGCAGTCACTGGGTTAAAGGAGGATATTATTTGCAATTCTTAACTTTTTTTTTTTTTTTTTTGAGACAGAGTCTCATTTTGTTGCCCAGGCTAGAGTGAGTGGCATGGCATCAGCCTAGATCACAGCAACCTCAATCTCCTGGGCTCAAGCGATCCTCCTGCCTCAGCCTCCCGAGTAGCTGGGACTACAGGCATGTGCCACCATGCCCGGCTAGTTTTTTCTATATATATTTTAGGTTGGTCAATTAATTTCTTTCTAATTTTAGTAGAGATGGGTTCTCACTCAGGCTGGTTTCAAACTCCTGACCTCGAGCAATCTGCCCACCTTGGCCTCCCAGAGTGCTAGGATTACAGGTGTGAGCCACCACGCCCAGCCTGCAATCCTTAACTTTTAATAGCCTAATTTGATCTCTAGTAACTAAATCAGGTCATCTTCTTTTTTTTTGAGACAAAGTCTCTCTCTGTGGCCCGGGATAGAGTGCAGTGATGTCATCATAGCTCACTGCAACCTTAAACTCCTGGGCTCATTCGATCCTCTTGCCTCAGCCTCCCTAGTATCTGGGATTACAGGGCATGCCATGAGGCTTGGCTAGTTTTTCTATTTTTAGTAGAGATGAGTTCTTGTTCTTGCTCAGGCTTGTCTCTAGTTCCTGAGCTCAAGCAGTCCTCCCTCCTTGGCCTCCCAGAGCACTAGGATTACAGGCTACTGCACCTGGCCTCAGCTTGTTTTTATAAAGTTCCTAGAGCATATAATTGTGTCCTAAGTCCTTATTTGTTATAGAATTCCTTGCCCTTCAGAAGTTTACATTATAATATGAAAGACCAGAAAGAACAATTATAAATATGTTTAGATAAGTATTGTAATTAAAATGATTTCATTGGGGCAGAAGGATCAGTCTGGATCATAATAAGGAATTTGTGTAATTAGAGAATGTTTCCTAAAAACTATGAATCAAGGAGCCAGGCATGGTGATCACACCTGTAATCCTAGCTACAGGGAGGCTGAGGCGAGAGGTTTGCATGAGCCCAAGAGATCATAGCCACTGTACTCTAGCCTAAGTGACAGTGAGATCCTATATCTTTAAAAAGAAAAAAGAAAAAAAACCAAAACTGTGAGTCAAGATGAGTTGTGATTCAAAGGAAACAATGTGTAAGAATTAGAGAGGTGCTCCCATTTATTTGAAACAGCTCAAATAAAATATTGGCTACGTGTTCAATCTAATAAAAGTTATTCAACATATACTTTCCACTCTCATTTGGCATCAAGCATACAGAGATAAAATAAGACATAGTCCTTGTGTTTCAGGAATATTTGGTGTGTTAAAGAAGATTAAAAAGGAAATTAATATTATTGGTGCTGTGAAGTCTACCACATAATTACAGAAGGCCACTGTAGGATGAGAGCTGTTGGGCAAGGCCTCTCGGGGAAGAGAGCTGGAGCTGCGTGATGGGGGTCGGTACGGGCCAGGCACGTGGGAAGGCTGCATTCCAGGAAGAGCAAAGAATTTGTTTAAAGGTAAAATGAGGAGACAACGTTGGCATGTTTGGGAAATGCCATGTGGCTCAGTGAGACTAGAGAGTAGCAGAGAAGTGTAAGCTCCTACGGTGTGAGCTGTAGGAGGTGAGGACGGAAAGTAGGTAGAGGTTTATTTTTTTATTTTATTTTTTCTCACTTGTTGCAGAGTGTCTTCCAGTCACCAGCTACCGAGCAAGCTGGGAATGGAACAGGTACCTCTGCTAGGCTTGCTTTCCCTCCTGTTTCCGAAGCTGGTAGAATACTAGCCACTCTCCAGACACGATCCCAGGAGGTCAGGTAGAGGTTTAAAGGCCATACATGTTGCAACAACAAATTTAGACTTTTTTCCTGAAAGCAATGTGGAACCATGGGAGAAATTTAAACACTATAGTAATATGATCGGATTTGTGTTTTAGTAAAATTAACCTGTGAACAGTATGAGAATAGAAAGGAGCCAGATAAGGTGATAGACCAACTAATAGATGATTAGAATTTGCCTAAATTAGCACATGGACTGCACACCAGAAAATTTTTTTTTCCTTGGGGCCACGGTGCTTCATTATGAAAACAGAAAACAAAATGATCCTTTCTAATTTAATCAAAAATTTGTTTTTTTAAATTGTTTTCTGTGCATGAGTTATATGCAACTTGAAAAATAGTTCATAAGGGTAAAAGTAAAGAGAGATGTGAGTTACATATGCTTCATGTAGCCCTGGGCTCAAAACTAGCGTGAGTTAAATACAACTCACATGGTAGTTAATGTGTTAAGAAACTGGCAGAGAAGGGTCAAAGCCAAGAGAGATTCAGAAGAGTTGAAAAGACATGGAAACTTATTAGTGGTTTCTTTCTTTTTTTGTTGTTTTTTGAGATAGAGTCTGGCTTTGTTGCCCAGGTTAGAGTGAGTGCCGTGGCGTCAGCCTAGCTCACAGCAACCTCAAACTTCTGGGCTCAAGCAATCCTCCTGCCTCAGCCTCCCGAGTAGCTGGGACTACAGGCATGCACTACCATGCCAGGCTAACTTCTTCTATATATATTAGTTGGCCAATTAATTTCTTTCTGTTTATAGTAGAGACAGGGTCTCGCTCTTGCTCAGGCTGGTTTCAAACTCCTGACCTTGAGCAATCTGCCCACCTCGGCCTCCCAGAGTATTAGGATTACAGGCATGAGCCACCGTGCCTGGCGTGGTTTCTTATTAATAAGAAAGAAATGATTATTAATAGTAGTAAGACATGGAAACTTATTAGCGGTGGGGATTAAGGAAGGAAAAGTCTAGGATAACGCCCAGGTTTCTGGCAAGAATAATTATAAGGATGGTGGAACAATTAATAGGAATATAAGAAAACAGATTATTTTGGTGGGAGGGCATAAGAGGGAGTAGTCCAGTCTGGAATATGTTGAGTTTCCTTTGACACATTCACACTGATCTAGAAACAATTTATGTGACTAGATATTGATAAGGGAGGCTCACACTCTATTAACATGTAGATGGAATGGCTATAAATGAGAGCACCAAGGATCACATATAGGGCATGAAGAGCATTCGTATCCTGAATGAAGCCAGCATTTGGAAGTTGAAAGAAAAAGCCTCCTTTCCCCACCTTCACCCCGCAATAAGCAGTTCAAGAGGAGAACTAGGAGAGGATATTGTTACAGAAGCAGAGGAAGTAGGAGAGAATTTTTATGGAGGAGGAATAGTCATCAATGTCAAATACTTAAAGACTAGGGAAATCCCAAAAGTAGCAAGTTTCAATTTTGTTTTTCAGTTGGAAGGTTATCATTGATTTTAGGAAGAGTTATTACATTTGAGTGGTATTAGCTAGATAAAGTAAGAATCACATAATCCATGAGCAAAGAAGGAATTTGATTTGAATGACAGGTCGAAGTGAGGACATAGCGGTAGATGAGGAACACAGACCAGGTATTGTAGGATTAGCAGGTAAAGAGCCTTTCCTTTTAAGCTGTTTATTTTATCTTTTAAATTAAACTTTCTTATTTTGAGATAATCATAGATTCTTCACATGCAGTTATAAAGAACAATACAGAGAAATTTCCTCTTCCTTTTTACTCATTTTTAACATCCTTTGAGACTATAGTACAGTATCACAGTGGGATTTTTTTTTTTTTTTAAAGAGAAAGGGTCTCTTTCTGTTGCCCAGGCTAGGTGCAGTGGTGTCATCATAGCTCACTGCAACCTCAAACTCCTGGGCTCCAAGTTATCCTCCAGCCTCAGGCTCCCAGGTAGCTGGGACTGCAGGTGCGTACCACCATGCCTAGCTAATTTGTATATTTTTTGTAGTGATGCGTTCTTGCTATGTTGCCAAAGCTAGTTTCGAACTTCTGGTCTCAAGTGATCCTCCCACCTCAGCCTCCCAAAGTGCTGGGATTACAGGTCTGTGCCACCTCGCCTGGCCTCACAGAAGGATATTGAGGTTGGTAAAGTGAAGATGCAGGACATACCTATACCCATACCCTTCCTTCATGTTGCCCTGTTACAGCCACACCCGCTTCCCTTAATCCCCAGCCCCTCCTTAATCACTGGCAATCAGTAGTCCGTTCTCCATTTCCACAATTATGTCATTTAAAGAATACTGTATAAATTGGATAATACAATAGGTAACCTTTTGGGGCTGGCTTTCTTCACTCACCATTATTCTCTGGCTATGCATCCAGATTGTTGTATGTATCAATAGTTTGTTCCTTTTTTATTGCTGGTCATTGGTCATTTTTATCGTGGTCATTGGTGTGGATGTACCACATTTGTTTAGCTGTGCAGCAGTTGATGGACATCTGGGCTGATTACAATTTTTGGCTCTTACAAAAACAGTTGGTACATAAACACTTGTATGTATGTTTTCGAGTGACCATAAATTTTCATTTCTCTAGGATAAATGCTCATGAGTGCAATTACTGGGTCAAATAGTAGTTGCATACTTAGTTTTTCAAGACACTGACAAACGTTTCTTGAGTGACCATACAGTTATATATATATATATATATATATATATACCCCCCACTGGCAGTGTATGGCTGATTCAGTTTCTCTGCATTCTCACCTACATTTGGTGTTGTCGGTCTTTCTCTTTTTGTTAACCTTTTTCCCCCCTTTTCCCCTCCCATTCTGATAGGTGATATTTCACTGTGGTTTTAATTTTTATTTTCTTACTAGCTAATGATATTGAACATCTTTTCATGCCAACTATATATTCTTTTGAGTAAAATATTTCTTCATCCTTTTGCCTGTTTTCTTACTGGGTATTTTTTGATACTTCTTTATATATTCTAGATAGGAGTACTTGTCAAGTATGTGGTTTATAAATATTTTCTCCTGCTCTGTGGCTTGTCTTTTCGTACATTTAACAGGGTCTTTCACAGAGAAAATGTTATCAGTTTTGATGAGGTCCAGTGTATCATTTTTTCTTTTTATGGATCATGCTTTTGGTGTCAAATCTAAGAACTCTTTGCCTAGCCCTAGATCCTGTGACTTTTCTCTTGTTTTTATGTTTTATGTTTTACATTTTCTTTTATGCTACATTTTATTTTGTTTTACATCTTGTTTTATGTTTTACATTTTAGTCTATGATTCTTTTTGAATTAAATTTTTTGTGTAGGTTGAGCATCTCTAATCTGAAAATTCAGAATCTGAAATACTCCAAAACCCAAAACTTTTTGAGTATCAACATGACATAACAAGTGGAAAATTCCACACGCAACCTTTATGTGATAGTTTACAGTTAAAATGCAATCAAGACATTGTTTCATGCACAAAATTATTAAAAATATTGTATAGAATTACCTTCAGCCTACATGTATAAGGTATATATGAAACACAAATGAATTTCATGTTTAGACTTGGGTCCTATCCCCTTTCATTAGGTATGTGCAAATTTTCAAAACTCTGAAAAATATCTGAAATCCAAAACATTTCTGGTCCCAAGCATTTTGGATAAGGGATGCTCAACCTGTATAAGCTATGAGACTTAAGTCAAGAGTGTTTGTTGCCTGTGGCTGTATGTTGTTCCAGCACTATTTGTTGAAAGGCAGTCTTTCTTCCAGTAATTGCTTTTGTACCTTGTCTACAATCGGTTGGGCATATTTGTGTGATCTGTTTCTGGATTCTCTATTCTGTTCCATTGACTTATGTGTTTATCCCTGTACCAGTACCACACAGTGTTGTCTACTGACAGGCTGGCACATCGGAGTCTTACCATCTTTCTGTGGAAAGGGAGCTTTGAAGAAGCTCTGTGTTATCAATTTCACATGCCAGATAAACAGTAGTGCATTGTACAGATTGACAGGGTAGCAAATTTAACACATATTTTGAACAGTAGGGCAAAATAGAAGGATGAACGTTGATGGAATTTTACTTTGTCTGGACAATTATTGGTCATCAGTATTCTCACCATGTAGTTTGAATCCTTTTTCTTCTGTCATGTTGACATTAATTTCATTTCTATGGGGATTTTTTATGACTAAATCATAGAAATAGTATGAAATAGAGTACATTCAGTGTAATGGTGGTCTGTATGGGCAAGTTTTTTTTTTTTTTTTTTGAGACAGAGTCTCGCTTTGTTGCCTAGGCTAGAATGAGTGCCATGGCGTCAGCCTAGCTCACAGCAACCTGAAACTCCTGGGCTCAAGCAATCCTTCTGCCTCAGCCTCCCAAGTGGCTGGGACTACAGGCATGTGCCACCATGCCCGGCTAATTTTTTCTATATATATTATTTGGCCAATTAATTTGTTTCTATTTATAGTAGAGACAGGGTCTCGCTCTTGCTCAGGCTGGTTTCGAACTCCTGACCTCGAGCAATCTGCCCGCCTCGGCCTCCCAGAGAGCTAGGATTACAGGCGTGAGCCACCGCGCCCGGCCGTATGGGCAAGTTTTAAACTACTCATTCCACACAATGAAATACCTTTCCTTGTTTTTAATTTACTATGTGAGCCTATGCAGAAACAAGTTCTATTCAAGACTAATATATTGCAGTTGGAGGGTTTCTGTGCCTTTCACATTTATATTTCTATGAAAGCTGAAGCTCTTCAAGATAATTTTCTTAGAATTTCTCCCTTTAAATTTATGTTGTTAACATTTCTGTTTAAATTATTTATAATGCCATACTGTATGTCTCAGGGAAAATAGTATACATATCAGTCCTTCATAATTGGTTATTACACAAATAATTTTTTCAAGTGCATTGAATTTTAGTTTTTTATCTATAACTTGGAAGTATTAATACCTACCTTGAGAAGAGAATTTTAAAAGATAACATGACAAAACTTTAGCGTGGTGTAAGGCCTCTCTGTTTTTTCTCTTTTCGATACACATTTTCATTTCCTTGTGAATTGACAGAATGGCCTCAGAATTGAAAAGAGCTTCGTTTTCATAAGAAGCATTGACATTCTTTGAAAAAATCAATATAACTGATGATCCTGTCTAAGGTGAATAGTTTGTTCTCTTTCATAGTAGTATTCTCAGGAGAATGTGTAGTCTTTGGATATATACGTAGTATACTATGTATATAACATTTGTACTGTATGGTAAAATTAAAGACTAATCTCTGAGGCTTCTAGTAGACATCATAGACATTGCCATCAAGGATTTGATTGCTTTGGAGTACAATAACATTTAAGGAATATTGAAATACTGAAAGTTTAACTCCAATTTGTTCATTCTATATTAATATATTAATTTATAATTGTATCTAATTCTTCTGTAGAGTATCACTTACATATAAAACTCTTTTCCTACAAATTTATAGGATCATAGGGCTTAAAAGTATTTCAAGTAACCTTTTTTCTTACACCGGGATGTTTGCAATCTAATGAGGAAGGTGAACATATTTATAAAAATCTATAATATAAGGCTAGCGAGCAAAGTGAGACTGAGGACTTTGAGTGAATATATCCAGCTTAATTTTTCAAATTTCAATATTAAGTGTAAAATGGAATGTGCTATTTTTTTAAGGAGTGTCAGGGAAGACCCTCAACTTCATAGATGATGATGAGGAATACCAAGACTCCAAAGGAAATGACTCCAGAAGCAAGCAGGCTGGCTTGCCACAGCTCCATAGGTGCAATAGTAGACCAGGCGACTCTGTGGATCAGAGTAAGATGGTTTCCTACTCACAGCACATCAAACAGCAGGTGTTACTTGTTCCCATTTTTATCTTAATTATTTCACACTAGACATTGATAACAATCAATAAAATAGTGCATTCAAGAGAGAAATGTAATTTCCATTAAATATCACTTTTAGGAAGATCCAGCTTTTAAAATCTAAAACAACAGAAAAGCATGTATTGAACAGAGCCTAGAACAGCCAATGGGGCAAATCCCACCCGTTTTCTGGATCTGTAGCATCACAGCAATCCTATCTATTCCCATTGTAGGTCCTCTTGTGGATTATGTCCTCTGTCAAAATGATTTCCCCAGTCTCATTGTTTCTATTCAACCACTTGCCCATTTTGAAAAGATTGTTTTCTACCCAACTTGATGTTTCAGGGAACTAAACTGTCAACTTTTTCCTCCCTGGATTCTGAAACTATACAGTGTATTTTTGTACCTTTCTAGGTTGTTCTCTAAACTAAAAAGATGAGGAAGGGTCAGTAAAAATCATTTTGGGAATAGGACACAGGGCTAATTTAAAACTATCTCAGGTTTTGAGTTCCCATTAACTGAGATAAGGAGAAAGTACCCCAGAAGTGTAATATATTTGATTTAGAGTTGTCTTTGAAATGGTCAGTGGAGCTAGAAATCCTTTTGGATTTATGTAAATTGTAGTCCCAAAGTGGCTTTTCTTAATACTAACACTGAAAACAATGGAGAGCTAGACAATTCAGTGCAGGGTTACTCTAAATAGGAACCTGTGGTCTTCTGCCCTAGGGTACTTGGAGCCAAAGTCAACAAACAAAATCAAACCAAAACAAATAAAAACAGTAGAAATCTTGCCAGAAGAAGTTGGCATGCCGAAAGTGGTTTTAGGAAACATCACTCTTTGACTGTTTGTCTTTTGATTTTGAGACATCTATACTTGTCTTTTTGTTATTTTGTTTTTGTATTTGTTTTTGTTTCTTACAATTTCCCCGAATTACCAAAATTCTAGAAAAGAGCACTTCTGAGTTTGGATTTATTCTGCCTCTGTATTCTAGCTCTTCATAGCCCTCTATTCTTAAGGATGACTAAACAGATTGGTTCTAAGAATGAATTACTTAGTGACTTTCTTAAAATAATTATCTGGGAGAAGTGTATGTGTTTTTATAGGGGTGTATGTGGTAATTATCATAAAATCTAAACTTTTTCCATACACAAGAAAGAACTTTACAAAATTCTTTTTTGGTTTTGGTTCTGGAATAAATGTCTAACCTCTTTTGAGAAGACATAATCATTTCAGGATTACTTTCCTCTTTCAACTACACATCTGGGATTTTAAACCTCTACATTTCCTGTAATTACTTTGTTTGAACCCATAAACATTAACCGTATTTCACATAGAGAAATTTTGAATTATAAAAATATACCACAATAGTATAGACATAAAGTACAGGTGACACTATTATTTAATTTGTTTGCCAAAGGCCCTAAACTTTTTTTCTCTTACCCTGACACAGTGGTGTTCAACATTATTGAGTACTTTGTCCTTAATTTTTAACAAAAAGAAAGCCAAAAAGATAAAATTCACCTTAGGAGTTATGGGAAAATGTAGAAACTTAATCCTTTTTAAACACTAGTTTCTGTTCAATATTCATTAATTTTCTCTTGCAGTTTATTTTGACTAGAAGATATCTTAAAGAAAGTAAGCAGCAGGGCCCAGTGACTCACATCTGTAATCGCAGCACTTTGGGAGGCTGAGGCAGGAAGAGCCCTTAAGCCCAGGAGTTTGAGACCAGCCTGGGCAACATAAAACCTCATCTCTACAAAAGGAAAAAAAAATTAGCCAGGCGTGGTGGCATGCACCTGTAGGCCCAGCTACTTGGAAGGCTGAAGCAAGAGGATCACATGAGCCCAGGAATTTGAGGGTACAGTGAGCTATGATTGTGCCACTGTACTCCAGCCTGGGTGACAGAGCAAGACCCCGTCTTTGGGAGGGAGGGAAAACCAGAAGATAAAAAGTAAGCTATTCAAATATGGCTTACAGTTGATATCTTAATTCAGTGTATCATATTATCTTGTTCCAATTCTGGGAAAAGATTATTAAAGAGTAAATGTTCATGGAATTTGAAGATCGGCTTACTTGAATGATAACGTTTTAAAACATACTTGTAAGCATTTACTACTTTGGGATCTTATAATGTCTAGGAGAATTTTAGATGGGGAAGTGAATACTAGTTTTTAAATAAAAGTATTATAACATAATTTTTTGTTTATAAATACCAAAGGTTCTGGTATCTAAAATTTATTTTCTGTAAATAAGCTTCATGAATCCTCTGCACTTACACATAATATGAAAGCAAAGTATCATCCTCATTTTCATCCCCAGATACGAATCTATTCATTCTTTTAGGTAGGTTTTGATAAACATAGCAAAATTCTGCTTTCATGGAAATGAGAAAACAGTAGGGTTAGAGATGTCTCTTTATCTGCAGATTCTATGTTCCCTCTTTTTCTCAGTTCTGCTTCCATTGGTTGTCACTTCTAGATGCCACTCATCTTATGGCGGTGGCCCCTGTCCTCTGTCCTGATAACACTCTGCTTCTGATTGCTTTTTTCCTCTAAACTCACACTCCGTTACTACTACTCTTCCTACTTTCTTCACTGTGATTTTGAACATGTATGCTACTTTAATTCTACATTTATTTGAGAATCCTATACTTTGCTTAGATCTGTTGAGACTAGCATTGTACTGCTCCCAGTATCCTACCTACCAGGAATTCTTCTGGTTTTTTCAAGAAGTTTTTTTCTTTTCTATTATTATTGTTGTTATTTTTGGAGACAGGGTCTCGGTCTTTTGTCCAGGCTAGAAGTGCAATGGTGCGATCATAGCTCACTGTAATTTTGAACTCCTGGGCTCAAGTGATCCTGCCACAGCCTTCCAGAGTGCTGGGATTATAGGCGTGAGCAACTGCACCCAGCCAGAAGTAGTCTTTTTAAATATAATCATTATTTTTCAGTTTTTTTTTTAAAGATTACCAAGAATATACATGAAGAAGAATATTAAATAATGTTTCATATAATGTCATATTGATATTAGATGTAATTGAACTATGTGAGTATCCCCTACCTCCTCAAAGCTTCATTTACTAGGTTGACTAATTTCTATCTACTTGTAACTTAATGTATTTATTGTACAGAGCTATTTAACAAAGTTATTCAAACTGCTCTGTAAAGGTGGGTAGAAATCAGAATTTAGCCAACAAAGAGCCATAGTAATTTTTTTTTCAAAATTTTAATGGCTTGGCCGGGCGCGGTGGCTCACGCCTGTAATCCTAGCTCTCTGGGAGGCCGAGGTGGGCGGATTGCTCAAGGTCAGGAGTTCAAAACCAGCCTGAGCAAGAGCGAGACCCCGTCTCTACTATAAATAGAAAGAAATTAATTGGCCAACTGATATGTATATAAAAAATTAGCCGGGCATGGTGGCGCATGCTTGTAGTCCCAGCTACTCGGGAGGCTGAGGCAGAAGGATCGCTGGAGCCCAGGAGTGTGAGGTTGCTGTGAGCTAGGCTGATGCCACGGCACTCACTCTAGCCTGGACAACAAAGGGAGACTCTGTCTCAAAAAAAAAAAAAAAAAATTTTAATGGCTTATTAAAATTATTATCTTTATTGTAAGTTGATTAGAGCACACACATCGAATCTATAACTTATATAACATATAATCTTTAACTGTATTATTAAATAATATGTTTAATCAGACACTGGTACTGTTATGAAAGTTTTTACCTTTAATTTTCATGAACTTTTAAAAGAAATTACATCACCTGTTTCTTCTGATTGTAGGGCTAAGAAAACAAATGGTAATTGAAGCTTTGCAAGCTACATATTTTCCTACCCATAAATACTCCAAATAAAACAAAGTTGGTAGTATAGTTGCTAGGTAAGAGTGAGAACATTTACTCTTTAGAAATCTTTTTGTTTAAAATTGTTATAGGCAAAAAACAATTTGTAAACAACATTCTCTATGTTTGGTAATTTAATTAGCCATTAAATTTGGTAATTTAATTTAATGTAAACACAATTAGATATGAAGAAAAATACCTGAATTCAGTGCATAATATCAAAAGCTACAAGCGCAAGTATTCTCCTATTTAACAAGCAAGATCAAATGAAGAATTATCACAGCTGTCAAGCAAAAATAAAATACCAATATCCAGTTAAAGGAAAATTAAAATAGAATTTAATGTTGTTGAATGTCCTAATAGTTACAATTAAGTTTGTATGTAACACAGAAGCCCAAAAGAATGGTGGCTTAAACAAGATGGAAGTTAATTTTTCTTTGAAGGTCATTTATTTCTCTCTCAAATGAAAGACATCCAAAGGGTGGGTGGGCTTGATCTGATAGTGGCTCTACAGTGTCATCAGGGCCCCAGCCAGGCTCTCTGCCATCCATGGCATTGGCTTTGTATCAAGATTAGCTTCTGTCCTTCTGTGACTCTAGGACATTGCCTTGCACTCAAGACTCTCAGCGTGAGGAAAGGCAGCTGAGACTAAAGATGAAGGGATTTTTCTATGGAGTCACCTCTCTTTAAGTGGCCCTCCTAGATGGCTCATCAACATTCTGCCTACAGTCTTGTTAGCCAGACTCAGTCACATGTCCCCATGTAACTCCAAGGGAAACTGGGAAGTGTAATCCTTTAGCTGGGCACATTGCTGCCCTGAAATAGGGCTGCTTTTTTTCTTTCTCCTCTTTTTTTGGTGGTAATTTTACTCAGGAGAGGAGGAATGTATTTGCTGGAGTAAGCAACCGGCAATGTCTGTAGTAATGCACACTGTTCACTAGAGTGAGCCTTGACTAGTGTCTTGTCTATAGCCTGACTGAGAGTTACTCAGATTCCCTCTTAGTGTGGCCTTTTGGCCAGGCCAGTCACAGAGATTCTTCAGTTGTGGGCCATGGCTCGTTAAGTTGTGTAAGCAGAATTTTATGAGGGGGTTTATATGATTATTTACCTGGAAAAATCAGATTTTTAAAAATCTATGAGTACAAAAACAATTGGGCACAATTTGTTAATGTTGAGTGAGAGCAAGGAGAAGGAAGTCAGTTATGGGCTTTTTTCTCATCTTTAAAACTCCATGTCAAGGTATTCCTTCATTCTTTTCCTATGCAATTTGGAGTATGCCAAAGAAGTGAAAATGGTTCACCATTGCAATGTTGCAAAGTAATGTTAAACTAATGTGTATAAAGTCTTTGACCAGAAATGGGCAGATTTTTTCTTTACAGTGTATCCTTATCTCAGAAAACTGTAAGTATTTGAATTAGGGTTAAATAACACTTCTGTCATCTTTCATAGAAGGAAAGTAACATTGCTAGCAGGAATAAACTGCATAAATCTCAACTCCAGGATTGACTTTTCCATACACTAGCTATATGATACTGAGTTGTGTCCTCAGCAGTAAAATAATAGTATCTGCCTCATGGGGTTTAGATTAAATGTGGTAAGAGGGAAGCCCCCAGTCCCGAGTCTGACAATAGAGGTTGCATTTGGTGTTAGTTTCTCTCTTTCAGTAACTTTCAAACACAGGAGGCTTTTCCCAAGAGATACAGCATTAGGGCCTTGGGTTTTCCACTCCCAAGGTAGAATCATCTAGAGCTGAGAGCTATAGATATAATTATTTCCTGTACCTGCATGAAGAAGTCTTTTGGTATTAATAGAGTTCTAAATGACTGTAAGGTCAAAAGACAGTTTACTGGAGTTTTCTGAGTCCATAAGGGAAAAGACGGACTATTTTTTGGAAGGAAAGAATTTCAGATAGGAAAGGACTTAAATTAATATAAATTTAAATATTTAATATAATTTAAATATAAATTGACAATTGAAAAGAAATCTGGATTTTTTTCTCAACCACGAAAGACTTCCTCCATTTGGAGGTCGTAGGCACGCTACATTAAAAAAAAATTTTTTTATAGCTAAATGAAAATGAGACTATTTATGTAGTTACTGCATGAGTTCAATTATAATGGTTTCTTTTTCTCCTTTTCAGTTTCCGATACTACGTTTGGCCTACATTGTCACGATATGTCTTAAAATTTGGTCTTTTCTGTCATACATGGAAAACACCGACATTAATATGCAGAAGCCAAGACCCTGGGGAAGGGCTAATGGATCATTGATTTGATTTTGTAGCCAAATATAACTAGTAATTAGTTTACTATTTTGAAGAGCATTTAAAAGTTTATTCTCAGAAGAAACCAAAAAGATTAAACATGAATAAGCAAAATCTTTGCTGGAGTCTGTGATGCTTCCTGATAGTGTTGGTTTGTGCATATTATATAGAGATTAAGGTTAAGAAGAAGGATGCCAGCAAGAACCCATATGTAGTATGTATCTATATAAGGTTGACAAATGCATTGATGTTTTAACACTTAAACAGGAGGGGATTTATGTAAGATCAGCCTGAAAAGTGGTTCTTGGGTGTTATGCTCTTATGCTTTATTAATGATAATGATAATTTTTTTATATCCCCTTACAAAGCCTGTGATAGCCAACCTTATGTCTTCCTTGCAGGACAGAGGTCAGGTCAAGGACACCCCTTCAGGATGACTTATGTTCGTTTGAGAAGCCCCCAAGTAGGCAGATTTCCTTACCAGACTTGTCTCAAGAAGAGCCTCCCCCGAAGACTCCAGCACTGGCCAACGAGGAAGCATTGCAGAAGATCTGTGCTCTTGAAAACGAACTTGCTGCTCTTAGAGCTCAGATTGCCAAAATTGTGACCCTGCAGGAACAGCAAAATCTCGTTGCAGGTCTGTAAGTCCTACATTTGTTTAACTGGCAGACTGGAAATTAGGAGAGTGCCACTTATTTTAAAATTCATTAGTAAATAACAGCTTTGGGGTTTGCTAAGAAAAACCAAGTGTCAGTCCTCTTTGCATAGTCCAGTACAGAACCCAGTCAAGCTTAGATGGTGTTTTTGTTTTGAACAATCTTGATGCTATCAGAGAGGATGACTAGGACATATCTTTTGAATACACTGAAATTCATGCAGTTGAATTGCTGCTGTTGTGAATGCTTTCCTTTCTTTTGGGAAACCTAGTTGTCTATGTCCATGGGTTTCTGTCTCCTCAGTAAAAGGCGCCTGGGTTTCTGTGGCCATGTGGGACTGAGTGGTGTTTACCTGTGGGTTCTGAGGCAAGCACTTGACCTGTCACCTCCCTTTCCTGCTCTAAAATAGAGATAATTTTACCTGTGTTATTGTGTTACTGTGAGAATAAATGAGAGTAGCTGCTTTAGCACACGGCAGCTACTTACTTAATAGCCGTTCTTCTTGCACAGAATAGAAATTGAATTCTGGTCTTCCTATCTAACACTATAGCTTTTATTAGTGTGGCATCTTCATATTGGGGAGGAAGCCATAGCCTTGAAATCCTAGCCCACTAACCTGTAGTGGTTGTTTTTCTGTTTTTATTCCTGAGTCCTGGCTAGACAGTGTTAACCAGCTCTGTCAGATAAGAATAAGGACAGTTGACCTGCCTCTGAGCCACTTTTATAAAAACCTTAAGTCCTGCCTTCTCCTAACTTTTTTCTTTTGCTTTACCCCCCTCTTCTGGCAGACTAGGAAAACTTCAGCAAATAGATAATTTTGGAATTATGTTTAGATGTTCTATTTAGAGTGTGAATCTTTTGAATAAAAATTTTTTTTGAGACAGAGTCTCACTTTGTTGCCCAGGCTAGAGTGAGTGCTGTGGTGTCAGCCTAGCTCACAGCAACCTCAAACTCCTGGGCTCAAGCGATCCTCCTGCCTCAGCCTCCCGAGTAGCTGGGACTACAGGCATGCACCACCATGCCCGGCTAATTTTTTCTCTCTATATATATTAGTTGGGCAATTAATTTCTATTTATAATAGAGACGGGGTCTTGCTCTTGCTCAGGCTGGTTTCGAACTCCTGACCTTGAGCAATCTGCCTGTCTCAGCCTCCCAAAGTGCTAGGATTACAGGCGTAAGCCGCTTCGCCCAGCCTTGAGTAAAATTTTTGCATCAATCCTCCTCCCACCCCAGTCAATAAAATTTACCCAATGAACAACTCTCTAACCTCTAATTATGCAGAAAGATGAATTTTAGGTCCTTATTTTATAACCTTTTAAATTCTCATCTTACCTTTTTGTTTTGGAAATGAAGTATAATACTGTTTTTTTCTTTTTTTTCTTCCACAAGTTTATTCAACAGTAAATCTAAAACGTTTGTTCCAAACATGTTCTTAATCAATGCAGCCTTTTAATGTTTAATAAGTCTTCTATGAAAATATGTTTAAAATGAATTACAGATTTTTCCGAGTTTTTTCAAACAGTTGTAATAGCACTAAATTGTCAAACTGTATGTGTTGAAGATAGAGGTGTTTATGCAGTACAGCCTACTTACGTTTCTGCTAAAAGTGATAACAAACTGTGCCACAGGCAGCTTGAGCATTTGATATCACAAAAACACCCCTGTTGAGTGAAATGGAACTTTTCCATGTGGAGAGTTTTAGATTGACTGATACAGTGGCTGAGAGTCAGGCATTTCTCACAAAGTAACTGAAACTGCCTTTCTCCTTACATCACTGAGATTCTTTGTAAGGATATTGTTTTGGGGGATATAAAAAACCTTAACATGATTTTGTTTCTAATAACTGATATTTTCTTTGCCTAATACCAGCAGGGTTAAGATTACTGTTCCTTATTTCTGTAGGTGACTTAGATTCTACCACATCTACTATCACACCGCCACCCGCTCCACCGCCACCCCCACCTCCTCCACCTCCCCCTCCTCCCCCTCCACCAGGGCTCCACCAAAGTGTATCGGCTATTGATCTGATTAAAGAGCGAAGACAGAAAAGGACCAATGCTGGAGAAACTTTGGTGAAGAACAATCCAAAGAAACCTGACATGCCAAATATGCTAGAGATCCTTAAAGATATGAACAGTGTAAAACTTCGGTCAGTAAAGAGGTGAGGATATATTTTTCTTCTTTCTTACTTCCCCATTTGTATGTCTTGTGAAGCAAAAGTACCAGGCTTCTTGAGCAATTTTGTTTTATATCATGACTAATTTGATTAGTTTGTAGTTTTAAAAAAAATGGGCCCCAGTAGCTCCTATACACAGTGGCTAAGAGATTAGCAAAATAATAATTTCAGGTGATGTTTTTGGTTTTCCTAATTCTTTCATTCACGTATGTATGTATGTATTTAGAGATGAGGACTTGCTCTGTTGCCCAGGCTGGAGGGATGGTGGTTCAAGCATAGCTCACTGTAGCCTAGAACTCCAGGGCTCTAACAGTCCTCCCATCTCAGCCTCCTGAGTAGCTGTGACTACAGGTGTGCCACCACCCAGCTAATTTTTTTTTTTTTTTTTTTAAGAGATGGGTCTCACTGTGTTGCCTAGGCTGGTCTTGAACTCCTGGCTTCAACCAATCCTCCTGCCTCAGCCTCTGAAAATGCTGGGATTGCAGGAGTGAGCCACCTCTCCTGTCCCCATTTCATTTAAATATCAGTCCTTTCATTTGGTCTTTATTGTGATTGCTCAGTCATTTTATTCAATAAAGTTATGCTGTGTTCTTGGGAGGGCAGTCACTAGACATGCATGGAGGGTGGAACCTTAACTGCCTGCAAGGAGCGCATAGTCAGTGTTCTGAAGATACGTTAAGTGCTCTTTATTGGACTCTTACGTGCTTTTTTATTGAGCCTTACATCTCACTGCTAGCAGTATTTATCAGTGTCTTTATGGAGTAATTGTGATGCTGGTAGAGGAGTGCTGTTGGGCAAAAGGCAGCACACTGACCTGTCCACCTGTATCTGTTCACTTCTCTAAGGTCAGAGCAAGATGTAAAGCCCAAGCCAGTGGATGCTACTGACCCTGCTGCCCTCATAGCAGAGGCTCTGAAAAAGAAATTTGCTTATCGGTATCGAAATGATAACCAAGATGAAGCTGACAAAGGAGTTCCAAAGTCTGAGTCAGAGGCCACCTCAGAGACAGTGTTGGTGAGTATTAGCCCAGATTTCTTTCCTGTTACAATGATAATTCACCCCATTGCTGAGCACCTATGTTTTGCAAGTCATTCAGCTGTGTCCTCTGTGAGACTTAAAGGGATGAGGTAGAGGAGTTAGTCCCTACCTACAAGTAGATTGCAGCTGGCTGGAAAAAGGATGACGTTGTTTAGCATGTATACTTTTATTCATCTAACTATAAAAGTAATAGTTGTTCATTTGGAAGTTTGAAACTTGTAGAAGAGCATAAAGAAGAAAGCAAAAAACCTCTGAACTCACTACTTAGCAATCTCCATCTTCCCATGCAGGGTTATATTTTTATTTAAGCATAATGAAGTAAAAGTCAGTATAATAAAATTTATATCTTAGGGCAATGTAAAGTAAAGCAAGATCATTTTCTCTCAGGGCACCCTTTGAGAGTCTTCTGAAGAGGGTGATACTTGATGTTGGCCTTGGAGGATGTGTATCACATCATAGGTGGAGATTGAGTAGATTTCATAGAAGCTCTCAAATACTAATTTATACATTTCCTTTATTGACATTACTGTCATGGGGGATATGTGCTTGTATTTCCAGAGAGGCAGATAACCTTAGAAATTCTAGCACCTTTGAAACTCTTTAGACATTGGAAACTTTGTATTTCTCCCTTTAATTAGCAAAGTAAAATTAGACAAAACTAGGGTATTGCCAAGATGATTGTAGTTTTCTTTTCCAGGAAGCAGTTTGGCTACCTCTTTACCTTTCATTCTGTTGATATGTCTTGTGTTTATAACAACCTGTAAAGTCATAAATGTTTTATTATTATCAGTAGTTGCTTGGTTTTTCCTGCAGAACATACTCAGCCCTCTGATCCATGATTGGGGAGGATATATATCATTACTGTTATATGAACCAGTATCTTTCTTTATACTTTTTTTTTTTTTTCTAGTTTGGGCCACACATGTTGAAGTCTACAGGAAAAATGAAGACTTTAATTGAAAATGTATCAAACTCCTAATAGACAATGAGCTGAGAAAGACTATCCTGTTTCTGCTGTTGGTTTGTAGAAGGCTGTTTGGCTAGTAGAAATCAACACTATTTAGTAAACACTTGACTTTAGTATTATTCCTTGGTCTCCTTTTTAGCCTCATTATAGGATTAAGCAATAACGAAAGCACTATAAGTGTGGTTTTGCTTGTATGAGATGGTCACTTCCATGTGTGTATTCTGACATGTTTTTAATGTGTATCCTGGGAGGGTTCAGGTTTCCAGTCTTAAATAATTGTATAGATTTCAAAACATAGAAAGGACATTTGTGGATATTATTGCACATTTCTAATTCTTAACACTAATTTATCTGTACAAATGTTTTATATGCATATATTTGGATATAAAACAGTTCATGTAAAAATTAGAGAATGATGGTGATGAGGATACTGTTACCTTCATTCGTTTTCATTGATCATTTAGTATTCAATAATGGTACAGCTGGTATAACATAAGTTGTTGGAGTGAAATATTTGAGATTGAAATCTTCATGCCTTGAACAGAACTTACATCTTAGATTCTCTCCCACATTTTCTTGGAGCTGGGGTTTGAATAGGAACCAGATGATGTTCACTGCTGAAATTCTGCAGTGCTTCCCATTAGAGGCAAGTTGAGGACCAGGAAAGCTGCTTTTGCCTCATTGCCCTCCCCTGCTGAGGAAGAAAGTATAGTTTTCAAGTAGTGATAAATTAATTATTGAATTAAATCCCTTTTTAAGTAAAACCCAGAATGTACCATCTTTTTTCCTTTCAGTTTAATAAATGGCATCATAAAGATGAATTGTTGCTAAGTTAATATTTTTGAAAGTGTCAGCATAATAGAGTTTTAAAATTTTTAATATTGGTCAAAATATTAATTTTATAATGAAACATTGGATAGTCGAATGCATTTCTTGTAATTGTTTATCATTGGTGAAAATGCTATTCTGTAGAATTATATTATGCAGTATAAACCATAGGTGTTATTACAAAGTGGAGAACTGCCTTTCTCATCTAGGTCTTCTGAGAACTTGCTATAAGTTATCATTTTTTTAAATGTGTGACAAATCTTCATGATTTTTCTACTTCTGATACTCAGTTTAGTTAATGTTAGAATATCTTACCATGAGTAAATATTTGGATTTTTTATGTAAATCTAGTAAAAAAAAGTTATACTTCCTGAGAGGATTAAGAGATGGGAAGAATAGATAGACATTCACTTTTAAGTTATTGAAAATATGTGCATTGTTCTCCTACATATTAACGAAAATTATTTGAGGTAATTAGATGGTTTGGTTATTCAGCTTAAATTTGAACTGTGGCTTATTTTATACATGTTGATGTTCATTGTTTCTAATTGTTTTATATGGTTTAAATTCTGTCTTTAAAGAAATTTGGAAAATTTGCCTGACACATATTTTGACCTCCTAAGAAATTTATATTTGTATCAGTATTGAATTTTGGCCAGTTTTCCAATATTTTAAAAGTTACTATTTTAAAATAAAGCAAACTGTTTTATTTTCCCTGGACCATAGTGCCTATAAATATATATATTTTTCTTTACAATAGGTTAAGATTCTTTTCTATTATACACGTAGCTTTTCAGAGTAATTTTCTTCTGCATTTTTTTCAGGAGGAGATATATTCCTTAAAATAAGTTATGTCATCTCTCATTCACTTTTTCTCTTAAAGGGATCTCAGCATTAAAACAGGAAGGCAGGCATATGGTATCCAAGTTGTCTTACGGTTCTCAAATCCATAATCCACTTCTGAGATTGGAGAAATCTGTTTTCCCATCTTCTCTCACCCATCACAATACCTAAAGCAGTAGATCTTAAAAAAAAGTTAAACTCTGAATTTCATAGCTGAGGCTCAGAAGGGTTAATAATTTGGTATGTTTTGTCTACTATGAATTCTGACTAACCCAGAGAACCTCATTTTATGTTTTATACATATATATATATATATATAGAGAGAGAGAGAGATAGAGAGAGAGAGAGAGAATATGAGAGGCAGAGCACACTGGACTTGGAGCTTTATGTGATCTTGTTAAGTAAGGTAGCATTTTTACTGTTGTGTTATTTTACAAAGTTTCCATAGTTTCCAATAGAATGATTTCTCCTAGAACATGTGACCCCTGGCACCTGTAAAAGGCAATATCCTGTGCACTTGCTTGTGCAGGCTTGGGATGGCAGGGTAGGACGTGCAGTCTGTAGTTCTGGTTGTTTCCCTAGTCATGAGCCCTTCTGCATAAGGCTCTTAATCTTACTGCTGTATTCCTGACACTCTGTATCTTGTCATGAAGAAGTCACGAGGTAAGAACTAGCAGAAACAAATACTTTGGAAAAACCATCGTCCTGGTAAGTTCTCCAAAAATAGAAGTTCTATCTGTGGGATATCTGGCAGATAGATGTTTAAATTTTCAGTTCACCCAACAAAGTCTTCTCTGGGATTGGCCAGGCAGAATGAAACACTTGGTTTTAAGACATTGTCATTGTTATGCCCATTATAATCACAGTATTTCTCATGAGCTTCCATCCATTCCTAGGGTCCTGTTCCTGTATCTTTCCTCTTCTCATCTTAGAGATTTATCATTCTCTGAGCTATGTTTTCAAACCTATTCAGAGAACCTATTTCAATTAGGATTCTTCATAGACTTTCTTCGTAAACCTTGTAAGTAGGCTAGCTCTTCGTTGGTCTTAGTGCTCTTTCTTGAGGACAGACAGGACAATAAAAGTAGCATAACCAAGTATTAAGGATCCAGAACTCATGCACGTTTCCCTTTGAGACTACTTTCCTTACTTCACATCATGTGTGCTGGAAGCCTTAATATTCCTACACCTGTGACTTCTCGAACTCTTCTTCTCTGGTAGATTCTCCAGCCCCTTCTTAAGCTCACTGAGGGCTTCCATAAGGATACAAGTTGGACATTTTCAGGCAGGTACATGTTAAAATAACCCAAATAGTACCTCCCATTTCCACACTAAACACCTACTATAGGGAAGTCTTTCATAATTTCTTTCTTTCCAGCTAGAAAAGCCTTATCTGGAGAAAGGCCAGACTCTTCCTAACAGGGTTTTTACCAAAGGTACAAAAAGCCCTCTGTAATGCTGCCTGGTGGCCATCCCTCTTCATTGGCCAGATAAGCTTTTTAACAAAGGCTGAAAGAAGGCATATTTCCAGAGAACTACGTTGTGGAAACTACATGTTTGAAGGGTGAAAAAGGATGAGGATTAGAGTATAGTTTGGAAGTCATTCTGAAATACTGGTGTTAGCGATAAGGGTAGAGAAGTGAGAAGTACGTAGGGCAGTGGTCTCAGGGGTTGGGCTGTCCAGACCCTCCTTAACCCCTGCCTTCCCTTCTGCAAGGGAGCACCTGGCAATGCACAGACTGCTCTGTGACTAAGGACACAGCCTTGGTGAGCTGTTCAAATCAGATTCTCCCCCAGGAATTTGAATAGGAAACCTCCACGGAATGAGGCAATTAGCAGGAGTTCAAATAAAGATGCCAAGAGGTACAATTGTATCCATGAGGAGTTTATGCAAAGCAGAGATTATGAGAAAATGAATTAGGGAGAGTACTCACAGCAACCCTTGATTCAGCATTTTATATGTGCCAGTACACAGTTGTACTTTAAGAGGTAGACATTTTACAGGTTCAGAAGCCACTCAGAAGATCAGATCACTTGCCCAAGGACGCAAACCCAGGTCTGTGAAGCTGTAAAGACAATGCTCACCACAACTGAACCACAGGGGCTCCCTGATCTCAGACTCCCAGCCTCCAGAACTGTGAGGAGTAAATATCTGTTTTTCGTAAGTCCCCAGTTCATAGTACTTTGTTATAGCAGCTTGAGCGAACTAAGACAAGTATATTCCTTTATATTATTTCCTTCAAAAAGCTTATCTTTAGATAAATTTTTATAACTTAATTTTAGCTAAGATAAAGGAACTTGGGAAATTATTAGTCTCCTGATTCTTTATAGGACATGGCTCAACAAAAGAAATACTTCAAATCTATGTTAATAAAAATCTCTTAAATTGTAGCTTAAAAATAAATGTTAATATAAGACAAAATTTCTTAAAGACTATGATGGGACCAGTGGAATGAGTCAGTAAGTCAGTTAAGTCTTGGTGCCTCAGTTTTAAATTGTAGCCAGTAAGAAATCTAATATTAAAAATATGTAATGGAAGTTTCTCTCTCCCCCACCATCCTACCAGACTTTTAGATGGGTTTCAGGACAACTTAGAAAGTATAGGTATAAAACTAAATAAAATTGATAAAATTTAGTATTTTAGTAAAAGTATCATGCTGAACATTTAAAACTATATTTTAGAATTAAATTTGAAGGCTAAATGATTTTTGCCATTCATAGATGTTAATAATTTAAAAAACTAGAAATGGTGGTATTTTCATCATTAACTAAACCATTAATTCTCCTAAACAGCCACCCAACATATTATTCATTTTGTACAATACAGAAACCTGCCATGTCATATGACAAACACATTGTACACATTATTCTGTTACCCAAACATTTGCCATTTTAATATCCTTTTTATTACATCCAGTGCCATGCTCTGCACACAACAGGAACTCAGATATTGCTTACCACATACTTCAACATACACAGGTTTCAATATAATTTCTCTTAGTGATGTATTGATAGCCATAAAGGAAACATAGCAATTCCAAATTTTTTCAACAAATGTTTATTGATGACCCAATTGATGTAAACCCTATGCTGAGCATAGGAACCAGGATTAGTATATGCTTCAAATGTATGCGGATACTATAGTGATTAATATGCACATTTCTTTAAAAGCAACAGTGAATTCATATTAGCTATTGGTCACTGTGTATTTCCTCAATCAGGAAATACTGATTGGGAGGGTATTTAAACATTGTTCATTGAAATACACATGCTTGAAGACATTGGAAACCTCTGATGTAAACGTTTTAAGAAACTAGAAAGCTCAATAAAAACCAAGAAAGCATTTTGGAAAAAAGAGGCTATTTTTGGAATCTTCATGAAATTACTAGCACCTCTAACCTGTACCTCAGGTACAAATAGATATCCCAGGTTTGCAAAGGACATAAAATGCAATTTTTACTTATTTTATACAAAGAGGATCATTATAAACCATCATGTTTATAGTAAGTACAAATGTTGACCAGGAACCAATTTTTTTCTTTTTCTAAGTTAGGGCTTGTCACAGTTTTCTCTCCAAGGACCTTTACCCCTAAGCTAGAGCAGACACCTAAAGGGTTGCTACCTGCTCAACAATTCTTTGAAGTCTCCTGTTTTATCTTGAAAATTTGTGTCAGTTTTGCATTCTATCCCATATTTACTTTTAAAAAAATATCTTTTAAATATTTAACTGTTCCCTCAAATTTTTCTAGAGAAATAAATGTTTAAGGAATATAGGTCATATTAAGAAGTAGGGCTATAGAAGGAGAGTCCCACATACACATAACAAAACACAGATTTTCAATGGGTTTATTATTAATATATGTGAAGGCAAGAAATGAGAGCAACACCTAGGTGTTCCCCTGAGAATGTAGAAATAAGATAATCCTTTGAGCATTAAACCACAAGACAAATAATAGGTTGGAGCAGAAGTAAGCAATCATACACAGGGAGATTGGAGCCTAGGTGGGCTCAGTTGAAACAAGGACGAAGGTAATGGTGGATCTAATGGATGTGCCAATCAGAAGCTGATGTGCAGAAGCAACTGCTGGCAGAGAATCTGTAGCACCTTCCAGGGGAAGAGGGTACCCTGGTCCACAAACATGAATATCAGCAGGTATATCCTGATAGGGAGATGGATACATGAGGCAACTTGGCTTTCCTTGCTCAGAATCTGTGCTCACCAAGTAACCAGCTGATCATAATTTGGCTTCCCAGGAAGATTTGCCTAAAGGGAGAGAATAATTGATAGTTATATTTCTTATTATAAATGAAAATATTGACACTTTTTTCAAAAAAAAAATATCTGTTACTATGAGCTTGGTTAATGTGAGTTTGCCATGAGATGGTCCATTCTTCTATTTGCTGCCAAACTGGGTCTGTGAGCTTTTAAGGATCCTTATCAGACTCTCCAGGTACATCAAATTTGCCAAGGTGGTACCACTGCATATGAGGGGCCAGTTGACCTTCCCCAGGTAACACTCTACTGCCCTTAGACCTCTATATCCACATTGTCCAATATGGTAGCCACTAGCCACGTGAATAGTGGGCTCCTGAAATATGGCTAGTCTGAATTGAGATGTGCTGTAAGTATAAAAATACACACTAGATTTCAAAGACTCAGTACCAAAAAAAAAAAAAGGATGTAAAACATCTCATTGATAATTGTTTTTTATAATGACTACATGCTGAAATGATAAAATATTTGGAAATATTACAATAAATAAAATTTTATTGAAATTAATTCCGTCTTTTTCCTTTTTATGTGGCTATTAGAAATTGAAAATTACGTGGCTTACATTATATTTCTATTGGACATCACTGTTCTATACATTGTCAGTAATGACAATAATGTCTGGTTTAAAACTTTATATGCCTTCTACTGAATTGCATCTGGGAAGATACAGGAGAGGTACAGTGGTACCTTTCTTGACACTGATATCAATCAAGTAGAAGTGGCCACTTCTTATTTTTAAAAGGCCAATGACAGAAATAAACACAGCTAGTGTTTTAGTACTTGTAAGAGTTGCTGATGTCAGTTCCCAGCTGTGGGAACAAAAGACTATGGAGGCAGAAGGCCTGGTCCAAGCTGGCCTGTACCCTGGATTAGTCAAGACAGAGCAAACCTGCACCGGGCTCAGCTTGGGCTCAGTGTGCTCACTCCTAAGGTGCAGACAATAGTAGATAAGCTCAGACTGAACCAACATCTGATGCATGAATGCAGGAGCCAAGAAGCTGACTTTGATTTCCTTGTAATTTAGCACTGTGATTTCCAAAGGATTGAGTTATACGGTAAATATCAAAGATAAAAATGTGAAAAGATAGGTTTTTATTCATCAAAAGTTAACAGCAACAGGCACATATTAAAATGAGTATGGCAAAGCCTTTTACAAACGGCTTCACACTCAAGCTTTCTCCCAAGAAAATGGCTGTTGCAACAAACTGTAAACATAATTAATAAACAGTCTTTTACAGTAACAAGGGAAATACAAATGAACTAAAAGAAAGCACCGGTTTCTCTTAAAACTAGATTACAGTTGTGCTTACTATACATAAAACAATTTAAAACAAATTACAAAAGTGGAATGTTTTAAGTTTAAAATTAGTCCTTGTATTTTGTCCTAGAAAACATCTGTTCACATCAAAAGGCCCATCAAAGGGTAACGTTTCATCAAAGGGAGGGACAAGAAAACAATGCACTTTTTTCAAATCAAAACAAGAAGTTTGGTCACTTAGCTTTGTGCATAGTTTAAGGCAACTGGAGCAATCTGTTACAGCTTACCTACCTTTCCCTCCCCCAAGTGTGGCTGCTCATTATGTCACATTCTAAAATAATAAATAAAAGCTTACATTTCAAATCATTTCCCACATGGATAAACATAACACATGCACAGTCATACATGCACAAACATGCACTCAAACACACATCCATACATTCACACGCAACATACCTCTCACTCACTGCAGTGAAAGGGACTTTAGTACCCTTGATCTGAAGGACACACTTCCCCATCCCACTTTATTTCAGATTGGCAAATACCCTGAGCTGATTATGGTGTTTTAAACATTCCACCTTTTTTCTTGCATGTGCAGGTCAAGTGTACAGTAGTGAAAACAACATGCAATGTCTTCACTGCAGAATCATAATACAGCTAGGACATTGGTGTCTTCCCATCCCGCCCCAAATGAAAAACTAATAGTTAAAAAAAAAAATTGCATTGCCAAACAGCACTGGAGTGAAAGCTTGGCGGTACTCTATCATAAATGCTGTTTCCAGTGCACAAAATAAAACTATAGCAAGTGGGAGGCTTTGGTGGCATCCAAAGAAGAAAAAAGGCAAACCAGGGGGAAGAGCTGCAGTCTAAGGTTTGATCTTTAAATTTTTTTAGTGGTTCCTTCACAATCATGCTCCAAGGCAATTTAGAACCAGTATTTTCAGAGTTGGTTTGTAAACATTGAGTCTTGCCAGAGGCAGCAGAGGCTGGGCACTTCACATTTCCGTTTTCTCAAAGAGAACTTAGTGGAAGGTACAAGATACACATTGTTGCATGAGACTGGTTAAATTCCAAGAGATTGCTGCTGAAAGATTCAGTTCAAGTTTCACGGAGAATAGATGCTTTGAAAAACACGTGGCACACCTCAAAACTTCCTTTGTTACTCCTTTCAGGTTCTCTCCTGCTGGGCTTTGCACATTCAAGGTTTCGCACAAAAGCCAAATGCATATTGCTATATGTTCAGGTCTTATAATTAAAAAGTGGGTTCAAATGATCCAACAGAGGAAATCTTGGAAATAAATAATGCTGGCTGGCATCATTCACTTGGAAACCTTGGCAGTCAAGAGTAAGTTCTCTCACCTCAAAACCCCATTTCACATTTCTAAAAACCTCCAGGAGGCAGTTTGTCCCACTAGTTCTGGGGGTTAGGATAACCGATTTTCCTGAGGTAATAACTGTGAGTTCAGTTCAAATGCAGCATCAGCGTCCTCACTGCTGGACTGTTCTCTCTGCAGTCCCTTCCAGCTGGCCTTATTCAGCCCCACATGCCCGAGCATTGTCTGGGATAGCCTTGTATTTGAAAACCTGGCCCATTCCGTAAATAAAGGCTCCACTAGGTACGTCATAAAACCTTGAGAAAATTAGAGAAGAAAGTTATTAACACGTGGTGAAATTTTATCTTTAAAACATCTAATACAGTGTTAACCTTCTTTAGTCCTAATATTCCCTTAATTTTATTTTTCAAAAGATTCCTTTGTGTGTGCATGTAATTTACATATCTTCTCTGAAGAATCAATTGCTTAAGTAACTCAATGGGACTTTAAGTAAAGGTGAACTGACAAATACACCAGATCTTTCCTGGTTATTCCTCTTAGTGGCACAACTGCATTCTTCTACCTAAGCAAACGGAGTGGCCATATCAACTCGGAGGATACCAGGGCATAACATAATTCGAGGGATAGTTCCAGTGCAACAACTGGAGACTGAGACGCCTCCAGGACTGGGTGCTGTGGTCTCAGCTGAAGTGGAGCTGGAGGTGGTTTATTGCTTTATCCCTTCAGGGATGGAAATCTTCACACCTGTTCATGATTACAATTGATCATTTCATTTAACTCAATATATACAGCCAAAACTCATAATAAGAATTAATTAGTCTAAAAATAACAGGTGAGATTGGTTAAAAAATTATTAACATGAACACCAATTATGTACCAGGGATCTATTTTTTTAAATACTTTAAGTATTTTGATCCTTTAATGGTGAAAAGAAGCCCCATAGCTTATCAATCGAATCATATTGTATGTTAAGCATAAATAACATCTTCCTAAGATTTTGATCTAATAAGGATGGGAAAAATATACATTCAAATTCTATCATTGCTTATGTAAGTTTTTAAATTTTTTAAATTTTCTTCATATGCAACACTTGTTCTTTGAAGCATGAGACTGTGTGAACCACATACAACATAGGTTACGTTTAGGCAACATAAAAATCTCACTGGAATTAAAGTAATTTAGCACTCACTACTTTTAATCAGGAAAGTCATATGTGTCTGGTGGTTTAATTTTTTGTTGTTGTTTAAGAGACAGGATTTTGCTCTGTCATCCAGGCTGAAGTGCAGTGGCCTGATGATAGCTCACTGTAACCTCAGACTCATGGGCTCAAGCAATGTTCCTGCCTCAGCCTCCTGAATAGCTGGGACTACAAGTATGCACTAATTTTTAAGTTTTTTGTAGAGACAGAGGGTCTCGCTATATTGTCCAGGCTGCTCTCAAACTCCTGGCCTCAAGTGATCCTCTTGCCTCGGCCTCCCAAAGCACTGGAGTTGCAGGTGTGAGCCACTGTGCCCAGCCTGATGGTTGTATTTTTTAAAGCAAACATAAATATGGTATCTGAAATAGGAATTATATCTTCAATAAAGCTTGCTTTTTTTCATTGGTCCATTCTCTCCGCACATATTAACTGAGAGCCTACTATGTGCTAGGCACCGTCTGGAGGGCTGGGGCAAAAGCAGGGAAGAGGACAGACCCCTGCCCTCAAGAAGCTTATGTTCTAGTGAAGAAAATGAGATAGCAAACAGAAAATGTCATCACTATAGTCAAAGAACACAGCAGCTTTTGGCAGCCATCCTCACACCACAGCGTCACATCGAGCCGGCCACCCAATGCCGTGTCTTTCCTGCGTGCCGCGGTTAAGTCATGAACAGATGGAGTTTTGTACTCAAATGCAGAGCCTTATTATCATAAGTTTTACAAGATTCATCTTATTTCATTCCTTCCATTGTTCCAACTGGTTGACATCTTTGGGGATCCTGCCTGTAGCATCCAACAAATTAGCTATTACTCCGGCTCAGTGTTAACCTAAAATTTCTTTTGGATCTTAAGTAGATAAGTTGATGAACATGAATAGGCCAGAGCCATGGACACAGCCTCTCTTTCGGAGGGCAGGACTTTATTAATTAGTACCTCGAGCCCAGCTGTTCAACCATTTGTGAATCTACTTAATTGCACCAGCCCCCCCAAACCCCCACTTTATCCTCGCAGATTTCACAGGATGCCTTGTCAAATGCATTATTCTTATCTAGTACGTCATATTTTCTTATTCAACAGAATCAGTATTCCTATCAAAGAAGGGAATTGTATTAAACATGAGTTGGACTTACTGACCCCAGGCTGGGTAATAGTATTCACTACTTAGTGTGGTAGTTAAGATGCTGGGATTTGACGTCAGAAAGACCTGAATTTGAAGCCCAACACCACCTGTTAACAGTGTGAAGTAGACAAAGGATCTGAAAAAGGGGGACACTTGCCTCCTGGGTTGTTGTGCGGAGTCAGTAGGTGTCAACTATCATGATCATTTATCTTACCCCGTCCCTCTGACCACCCACTCTAGGTCTGTTCAGCACTGACAAGAATTATGTTTCTGAATTTTTCACCCCATAGCACGGACCTCCTTTCAGAGTGTTATGCCATGGTATTATGTCATCTGCTGAATTTCTAGAAACCGTATCTTTCTGAAGTTTGGGTACACATTTCACTATGTTCAACCTAATCCTCAAAAGGCCGTACTCAACACCAGCTTACCAACATTACACTCCTCCTTCGATTCCTTACCTTTCCCTATCTTTATACCCAAACCCCAACACACACAATCCTACCTATGCCCTTCTGCAACAAGCTGCATGAACTTCAATCACAGAACATTTAATTATGCTTTCTATAGTAGTTAATAGTTCGCTCAACAAGTAGCTCTCATGTGCCTCAGGAATACCAACCAAAGGCAAGGCAAGGCACGGCCATGAGCGAGATGTATCAAGTGCTCTGGCTCCTAGGAGAGGAGTGACTAACTCTGCTTGAAGTGATTGGAGGGTGGCTCTGGAGAAGGTGATATTTGAGCCAGGTCTTCAAGAAGAAGGACTCTGTTAGGGAGACAGGAAGGACTGGCAAGGCACAGAGAGTGAAGGAGCAGCACACATCCGGGAACACTGAAGCGTCCCAAGTTGCCATACATAGGTCAATGAAGGTGGGGGAAGATGGTTGCAGAGAATTTGAGGCTAATTAGAAGAGGCCTGCATAGGATACTAAAGGGTTAGAGCTAATCAATAGGCAATGATTAAAAAGTCAGAAAAGGCCGGGCGTGGTGGCTCACGCCTGTAATCCTAGCACTCTGGGAGGCCAAGGCGGGCGGATTGCTCGAGGTCAGGAGTTCAAAACCACCCTGAGCAAGACCCCGTCTCTACTAAAAATAGAAAGAAATTAACTGACCAACTAAAAATATATATACAAAAAATTAGCCAGGCATGGTGGCGCATGCCTGTAGTCCCAGCTACTTGGGAGGCTGAGGCAGGAGGGTCACTTGAGCCCAGGAGATTGAGGTTGCCGTGAGCTAGGCTGACGCCACGGCACTCACTCTAGCCTGGGCAACAAAGTGAGACTCTATCTCAAAAAAAAAAAGTCAGAAAAGGAAGCAGTAGTGGAAACTAGTCTTCACAAAACGATCACACTCAGTGAGTCACTTTTCCATTTTTAAATGGCAATCCCAGAATTATGTGGAAGAACTTTCCACATGGGCAAATAATGTATTCTTTCAGTTCTAGAACAGAAACAAAGTTATTGTTGCCTACTCTCCAAAATTATACTTTTTACGACCTAAGATCAAATGGGAGTAAATTATAAGAGCCATATAAGAGAAAACAAGGATAAAATTACTTAAATTGTTTTTAAAAATGGAAATGAGTATAATTTTAATATTTTCTATTTCAAATATATTTCTCTTCTTGACAAAATTAAAATCAGTGGCATTTTTCTAACCAGCCATATTTAAACATGTATAGTTACCAATCTGGATGTTGGCAATAGATTCAGTCTGACGATCACAAAGTGGACTCACGCCTAAATGATACTTTTTTTCTATATCTCCTATAAATTAGAAAAAGATAAAACCATTAGTATGAGACACATTTATTGGTTAAATATATAACTAAAACCATCATATCTGTAAATTTCTTAGGAAAAACATACTTAATCCTCACACGAGGATAGCTTCTTAATTAGTTCTTTTTAAAATGTAAGTTATTTACACATGGAAAAGGTTGCCAAGCTGGTAACCATTTATTTAAATAGAAGAGTTAAAAAGCTTTTACTAGGTGCTACCCAAGAATGTAATTCTGTCAGCATTTTAATTCACAATGTGGATTTTAAAAAGAAATGTGCATGAAATGATTCCTAGATCCAAAAATAATGTCCTCCATGTTCATATGGACCTCTACACATGACAAGGATGGAGCAAGTTCAGGGAAATCTTTCTGTAGAGGTAAAATTTCAAGTCTAACCTATATATATTCATGTGTATTCATAAATGAATATATACATCTGATCATTCCAAAAGAGGACTACTAATTTTCAAAACAGAAGCTCCATTTGTATATTACTGATTATATGAACATCTACTGTGAATTGTCACTAAAAATATCAAGAATTTACTGCTAGACTCTTATGAATGGTTGAATTCTTATTTTATTCTGATCATGCTAAAATATGAACTAATTCACTTGCCTTGATGGAAAAATTCCTCTGTTACTTTTTCACTCCACTGCTTGCTTAATTCCCAGGTCCGACATGGGTTACAAATATCAGCACATTTCAAAGCCATCTAGCAAACAAAATATTAAAATTGTTTTAAGAAAATAAAGTAAAATCTCAATGTTGTTAGTTTAAATATACTCTAATACTGGGAAGAAGAACACAAAAATATTGCAACAGAAAACTGTCTTTCATATTAATTTATAATGCTATTGCATGTACCAGTTGTTTTTGCAGAAATGCCCATGAAGAGGCAGTAAGACTGCTATCTAATTATACATGCTTAACAACAGTACCAAAGAGCCAAGCAACCATAAAATATAAATAAATAAGCTAGAAATAAATAATCCAATTCCCTCTCTCCTATTTTTTAGATGTGAGAATTTATTAGAATAAAATGCTGTTTGTTGATTGGTACTCTAATCTTGCAGAAATTGTTTTCTTCAGAAACTTTTGAGTATGAAAAATACAGAAAGCAATGGTATCGTCCCTGGGCAGATTTGCTAGTGATCTCCGTCTGTAAAGTATATGTACTAATTAAAAGAAATTCCTTAGCTTTCCCTTAAGATTTAACCACTCTGAAAAACTGCTAGAATATTTCATTTTTATTTTAACAGTGACATGATTTGCCCTATAAATAAAATCTTTCCAAGCCCCCTTTTACCTGTAAAACCAAATGTCTATGTCTGGTGTCTTCTAGGCATAAATCACCTCTATCCAAATGGGACCTAAACAATGACAGATACTCATTCTGGCGACTGATGTCTGTGGCTAGTATCAAAGCACCTATCTGAGTCTCCATTTGTTGCCTGGAATTAGAGAAATATAAAGAGAAAATATAAGACTTTCAATTTTTTCCTTAAACTTAATAGTCAGAAAGCTTTATAGAGTCCTAAGATATTCTAATTGCCATTCAATTTATTGCAAAAATGAGTTTTTAAAAATGCATCAAAAACTATTAAAATAATCAAAACTAAAACCAAGAGAGTTTGTAAGAAAATATCAATATGCAAACATTCCAAAACAAGTGCCTTTATTTTGCCAGCCAAGGTGGAATTATTTGCTTAAAAAAAAAAAAATCAATATAAATCTGGTATGTTCTTTAAAAAAATTATTTGCTGGAATTCTTTGCTGGAAAATTCTTGTGCTGAGGGCAACAACTTTGGTTTGCTTTTTTGGTGCCTGAGATCTGAAAGGCAGAAGGAAGATTCAAATGGGAAGAATAAAGAGCACACTCAACAACTGATTCCTATAGACATTTTTTGACTAAGATGCCTAATGAAATCCTGAAGAAATTCCACTTAATAACTTACTAAAGTTTAGATTCAACTACATTCATGGTCAAAGTCAAGAATCAGTCAATTATTTGTAAATAGGACTATCTAATTCTTTGGAGGGAAAAAGGTAACATGTTAATACAAATAGCAAATACATTATATAATTTTAAAAACAGCCTCAAGTCAAATAACAAAAGAAATACATTTTTTAAAAATTCCTGCCTTTTGTTTTAATGGGCCATAACAAACATTATCTTTGTATGATGATCAGTAATGAGCTGTCAGCTAACAATATTAAATAAACTATAAATGAAGAAAACATTACAGGATGCTATTAAGTAGTACTCCTCATTTCTATTTTTATTTTTATTAAATCTGAGAACTCAGCAGGGTTAATCGTCAAATGCAAAACATGATATAAAGGGAATAACAAAACAAACATTTCAATCTGTTTTAATAAAAAAAACCCCATAATTTATATATACAAACACTGTGTGCTTAAGCAATTTGTATTATTATATTTGTACTACAGCAAGAAATGATCTTACTTACCAGAAGTATTGTCATACTCCAAATGGTATCCATGAATAAAGATTTAAAAAAATAAAAAGTAAAGTCCATCTTTTTTCTTATGGTCATTACACAAAACACTTAGTTTTTTATAAAGTTGCTTTAAATTATGAAAGGGAAAGGATAGAACAGTGAGTGTAATTTAAATTTTAATACCAAAACATATTTTTATGCCTCACCATCTTTCCTGACTTGGATGGTTTAGATCCACTGATACGGTTTTCTGAAGTGTATCTTGTCTCAGTGCAGCTTTAGTAAAAGCTGGACCATGCTATGCCAGTTATATGAGATTTTATTAACCGTCACCATCATGTTGGGCTTATTTACATTAATGCTTTTAATTATACCCTCAAATGGCCTGTTTAACATTAAATTATTTTTTCTAAAATATTAGTATTTTCTGTTATTCTTTCCATTCATTATTTTATCCTATTATTTCCAGAACTAACTCCAAGACTATGCTATTGAGGATATAAAGCACTTTCTTTATTTTCTTATCAGTTTTGAAAACTTCCTGAAAAAGACTTTAATGAATCTATTTATGATACAGAATGTCTAGTTTCTATCCAATTTACATTTATATCTAAACCTTAAGGTTTTGTTCAGCTGCACATAAAGTGGAGATATGTAACATTTATTTATGTAAATAAGTAGTAAATATGACTGAGACATTGTGTATTTGAAGTAAATTTTATAGTATTCAAATCCATGGAATGGTCTTTCATAAAAATAAGTGTTCATGAAAACGTTACTATACTGTAAAACAATTTGAATTATTAAAATTTTGATATAAATTTTAAAAATAAGATCAGTTATCCATTAAATTTAACAAACACTGAAAACTGTGGAACACCTGAACATAATAACAATTTTTTTTTAGCAGTCTACCTCAGCAGAGGTAATAACAATTTTTAAAACATTATAAAATTACTTTGCCAACTTAATTCCCAGAGTTGCTAACAAATACCTACCTGCTTTCTAATGGCATGTGTGAGAATAAACCAGATTCTCTCAATAAACCCACTGCAGATCTCCAGTGGTGATTTTCCAGTACTGAGGTATTCTACAAAAAAAGTACATTTCTGAGTTATTTAGTGGCAAATCTCTTTGATTGACATAAATAATTACTTATTAGTAATACCAGTCTGGTTAAAATTCTAACATTCACTGAGAATTTGTTTTCACTATGTTCCTCAAAATGTGAAACATTTTCTAGAATGCAAAAATAGTAAATTTGGGTGATAAAATTGCACTAACCTTGTATAAAGTTGCCAGGTAATGGTTAGTTTTAATTAGGAAAGGTTGATTAACACCTGGATGATCCAGATCATGAGTGGCAGCTGCAATTAAGCTCAGCAAGGTATCCCAAGGAGTCACAGAATTGGCAAGCTGAAGTGTGACAAAAGAGTAATACATCAGACACGTCTGACACAAGCTCTCTGCCATCACAGCAGTTCTGAAGTAGCAGCCAGTGGCAGTGTTGGCAGTTCCCTCCCCCTTCAAGTCCTTCTTCAGGCACCTGATCACTGAGGCCACCAAGCACCTGCGGGTTCCGGCCTCATCAGGACACTGGGTCAGGTGCGATACGACACTGCTCCTGCCCACGTGAAGTTTACAGAGCGCATCCTTACGCTGCTTCATGTTTAACAAACTTAGTTACTATAATGGCTAAAACATAAGCCATTCCTTTTGAGAAATAATGGCCTTAAAATAACAAACGCAGGTTTGCACAATTTTATTGCTGTAGCCATTACCAAACAGAAACCTATAATCTTGAGGGCGTTTATGCATCAACACATTGGTTATTGAATTTCAATAATATAATCTAAAATGCAAGGTTATGCTGGTAGTCCTAATGTTAAGGAAACTACTGGGTAATCATGTGAGCGGAAATCTGTAATAAACTCCTCTCCTAAATAGATGGGTACATTCAGAACAATGTACACAATGTATTCATGTTAGAAAAAGCAATCTTGTAAACCAGAAATTATACCTTTACTCAATAACCATTACCAAACTTATTTGATATAATAATCACAATAAATGAAAGTTCACTGTTAACTGACTGAAATTTTCAATAATAAAAAATCATCACCTTGAGTATACCACTGGCTTTTCATAAACTGCTTCTCATCTTCTTGCAAGCTTCAACCCATCTTTCAAGGGCCAGCTCCACTGACCCGCCCACCCTGTTCCAGCCCCTTCCCCAGCAAATAACTAACTGACTTGTGTTCCTGTAGCACTTTGTGTCCTGCCACAGTTAACATTCATCAGAGCATACTTTTACTTATGTTTACATTAGGACAATGCTCCCTAAACTTTTATCATCTTGTGCCCTAACAATAAAACATTTTTAACACACACCACCAGTATTAAGTATATTTACACATGGATTATGATACTGAACTAACATATACTGCATATTATAAAACAAAGATGAAAACTGAAAATTTTAAAAATGAGATAAAAAATAAACTTAGATTCAAATTCTATTATTTTCTTTGTATGCCAAAATGGATCATCTTTTTCTACTGCTTGTGTTAAGTTCATCTCAGTCAGAAAAATCTTGGCTGAGGGCTTGAATCTCCTTGAAAACTATAAGCTATTAGAAAGCAGAGAGTGGGCCAGGCGCGGTGGCTCACATCTGTAGTCCTAGTACTCTGGGAGGCCAAGGTGGGAGGATCGCTTGAGCAATGTCAGGAGTTCGATCAGTCTGATCTTGCTCAGGAGTTCAAGACTAGCCTGAGAAAAACTGAGATCCCCGTCTATACCAAAAAAATAGAAAAATTAGCTGGGCGTGGTGGCGCACACCTGTAGTCCCAGCTACTTGGGAGGCTGAGGCAGGAGGATCGCTTGAGCTCAGGAGTTTGAGGTTGCAGTGAGCTATGGTGATGCCACTGTACTCTAGCATAGGTGAAAGAGCAAGATTTTCTCAAAAAAAAAAAAAAAAAAAAGAGAGAAAGTGTGTACTATTTATTTTTGTATTACATGTAATAGGTACAAGGAGAAGCTCAACGAATAGGGATAAGATGGTAAAGAAAATTATTTCCTCTTTAGGATGAGCAAAAAGCATTTTTAAAATAAAGATTTCAAAGCACTGCTTACAGTCAAGATGAACAGAAGGCATTTGAAACAGAGCATATTGCATATAAAGCAACCACCCCTCTTTGACATATAAATGAATGGGCATGGGTGCTTATATCTTAGGAACATGTAACTTAGTAAGCAATTTAAGGGTTATATTCTTAGTTTCATACACCATCCTGGGAGAATACAATAACCCCAAATTAGAATTATTAAAAAAAATTATGACTACGTATGATATCAAACAATCTTAGGCAGATTAAAGAGTTGACCATTAAAAACATGTGAAGCAACTGAATTCTCAAAACTTCTGTGAAAGGAAAGTAAGTTTGAAAACAAATCACCCATGTAAAAAGAGAGATATATGACTATGTAAAATGTAACATTTTCTCTTGTATAAAAAACCCCTCATCAGAAAGAAAACTTCAAAAGTATTATAACAAAGACAAGGAATTCAATGACAACACATTTTTTTCTCTGGTCAGCTCTTACATTTAAGTTTTTAATTTATCTTGATTAATTAACTTTTGGATATAGTAAGAGATAGGGATTGGTACAACATATCTTTCTTAAATGAATTTTTAAAAAGACAAATGTTATTTCCATTCTATGATTATATCTGGTAATATGTGACAATAAAGAAGAGTTGTGTAAAGAAGAAATTGCAAATCATTTAATGTATATGAAGGTCAGATTTCACTTAATTTGCAAAGCAATCATCAGGGTCTTTTTTCAATAAAACAGAAGATTATTAAGTGGTGAGTTTTCCTGTATTGAGTAAAAAACTGACTGTTTTCATTGTTTGCCAGCATTGTGATTTCCCACTGTAATAGCTACTGCAGGTGTCCTAAGTCATTTAATATAAGACATTAATCAATTTCAAAATAATTTTAGCAACCATGCTGTGGGAAAACATGGGGAAAAATAACCCACAATTGAAATTAAAATGCAAACAAGTGACTTGGGAAAATATTTTGTAGGAAATAAGGAAAGCTGAGATAGAAATTTCCCCAAGAAGAAATACAAGAAAAAAAAAAAAATCTAAGCTCAAAATTAACCAAAACAAGTAAAGTGAGGATTTTTGTTGTTAAATTGGCAAATTAAAACAATATATATCTAACAGCAGAAAAAGAGTGACTGGGATACTGATGTCTTGCTGAGGGTAAAAAGAAAGTGGTACTATCACTGAAGACAGAAGTTTAGCAAGATAAAACATCCAGACTTAGGTATATTATGTCAGTCTTGAGGACTTATTGAAATTAAACAGGGGCTGAGGGCAGTGGCTCACGCCTATAATCCTAGCACTCTGGGAGGCCAAAGGGGGCAAATCACTAAAGGTCAGGAGTTCGAAACCTGCCTGAGCAAGAGCGAGACCCCGTCTCTACTAAAAATAGAAAGAAATTAATTGGCCAACTAAAAATACATAGAAAAAATTAGGCGGGCATGGTGGCGCATGCCTGTAGTCCCTGCTACTCGGGAGGCTGAGGTAGAAGGATCACTTGAGCCCAGGAGTTTGAGGTTGCTGTGAGCTAGGCTGAAGCCACGGCACTTTAGCCCGGGCGACAGAGTGAGACTCTGTCTCAAAAAAAAAAAAAAAAAAGAAATCAAACAACCTCCCACACTTCCACACACAAAAGAGAAAAGGCCAGGGAGGGCTTCTATAGTGTCAGCTGTAACAGTAAAATCAGGAACAACCTAGAGGTCTGAAAACAGAGAACTAAGCTGGAGTAAACCCACTCAGTTATAAAGACCATATAGTAACAGCCACTCATTAAAATGACTCAATTAACTGAGCACCTGCCACAGCCAGCACTGTTCTACATTAGTGACCAGACAGGCACAAATGTCTGCCCTGTGGGGACTGACATTCCTGTGGTTTCCACATCGGGTTCCAGTATGTTCCACCAGTAAGACTCCAGACAGAGGTCAAAATGAGTATCTTGCTCATATTTTTGTCCTCAGCAACTAGCCTGTTACCTGGCATACACTCAGTGCACGAACAAATGTACATCCACAAGAAGCAACTCAACCGTCACCAGTGTCACAGTCATCCAAGAGAGACAGGGGCAGGCTCTTATTGCCAGGGATGAGCAGAACAAGAGTTAAAGGTTCAGGTTAGAGTAGGTCTGTTTATCTCTGGGACTTGTGTGAGTATAATTTTTATTCAGGCCTAGCTTTAAGAATATTATCAAGCACAGTAATTAATTTAAACTCATAGGTAAACGTGAGACTAAACATTAAAATAGGAAACAGAGGGGAAGGAGATTTCCTTAGCTGACAACTATGAATGTTATCAGTGTCAATAAATCAAGGCGATTTTAGGCTCAACTGGAAAAAAATGCTTTATAATCCACATAAGTTAAGCCTCGAGGACCTAAAAAATAAATACTAAAGTTAGAGATAATGCACAAATGGAGAGAAAGGTCTGTTCTGTAAATTTCCAATGATTTCTTGGGCTTGAAATATTTTTTTTTTTTCACTTAGAGAAGAGCCTAAGAATTAGCTCTTCCATATAAGTCATAAGGTTATAAAAATGGAGAACAAATTTCTCCCTGAATATATGTACATTTAAGCCTTTCTGTTTACTACTTGTCCTGCACTTGGACTTTCATGGCTGACTCCTCTATCACACTCTGGCATTGACGGTGCTTTGTGAACACCCTAAATTGTAAACTCTTACCATGCACTTGGTCATTCTCTAGCGCATGACTCTGTTTTGGTTTCTGCACAGCAGTAATTACTGCAATATATGTCAAAATCCTATTTACCTGTCTGTTTAATGATTGCCTCTCCCACTGGGATGTGAGCTTCACAAGGCAGGGGCCATTCCTTCCTTGTCCACCACTCTATTCCTAGCACCACCACAGTGCCTGGCACATGGGAGATGCTCAATGAATACGCAATGAATGAATGAATGAAAACACTCAAAAGTGTGATGTTATTTGAAGGCTCAGGAAGTAAAAGAGATATAATCTTAAGGCTTCCAATTTTTTAGAACTCACTTTTAAAACTTTGAGTGACTCTATTTTTAAATGTTCACCATGATAAGGGAGAAGGGAATTGCTTGCATTTTAAGGGCTTAGCGATTTTATCTATATCCTTAATTGATGCTCTGGCTAACGAATTCACTGAATATGATGAAAAGTGTTTAAAAAATAAGTATTATCAGAACTTTATAGCCAAAAAGCGTTGACAATCATGTTTGTATTTGTATCTAGCCACATGTCTCTGTGTCCTGCTCACCCAGCCTCACCCCAATTTCCTGTGGTTGGTTGGGTGTGTCCGGTGGGAGGTGGAGTGGGAGAAGCCTTCACTGACCAGGGTGACCCTCCTCCGTGCCACTGTTGCATTTATCAGACTGTATGGTGATTACTCACCAACTTCTCCCACACGATTCTCAAACAGAGGTTTCAGGCTTGGCCCAGAGTTTTAAAAATGTTTAATTAAACAATTGGGGTGGTTGGGAGTATACATTTGTCAAAACTGTACACACAAAATGTGTACATTTTATTACTTCATGTAAGTTATATAATAAAGTTGATTCCCCCCAAAAAAAGTCATGATACATATACTAAAAAAATTGGGGCATTTTCACATATTCCACAATCTCCCAAATAATAGGAAGACTGGCTGTCTTCTCAAGTTAGCATAATGGGTTTGGTCAGCTGCTTCCTGCCTAACATCTAGCCACTACTGAGACCCCAGGAGAGAACTGTTTTGAAGTAGGGCTAGCGGTAGGCAGATGTAATTTTAGAACCTCCAGGAACAGGACAAGCCCATGGGCAAACATGGCTTTGCTTAACACCGACAGCCGACGGCTCCCAAATGTGGTCATCAATCTGATTTCTTTCCTATACTTCACACTCTTCTATCTAACTACCTGTGGGATTCTTTGTTTGGATGTGGCACAACTACATTTTTTTTTGAAACAGAGTCTCGCTCTGTTGCCCAGGCTAGAGTGAGTGCCGTGGCGTTAGCCTAGTTCATAGTAACCTCAAACTCCTGGGCTAAAGCAATCCTCCTGCCTCAGCCTCCCGAGTATCTGGGACTACAGGCATGCACCACCATGCCCAGCTAATTTTTTCTATATATATTAGTTGGCCAATTAACTTCTTTTTATTGATAGTAGAGACAGGGTCTTGCTCAGGCTGGTTTCGAACTCTTGACCTTGAGCAGTCTGCCTGCCTCGGCTTCCCAGAGTGCTAGGATTACAGGCCTGAGCCACTATGCCCGGCCGGCACAAATACATTAGACTCTACTTATCCAATGTGGAACTCATTGCCTCTCCCAGCCCTACTCCCAAAACTTGCTCCTCTTTCCATACTCAGCCTCTCACAGAAGACTTCCAACTTCTTCTCAACTGCCCAAACCAGTTATCCTGGACTTCTCTGTTTCTTTTCCCCAAATGCATTCAACCACCACAGCCTATTCATTCCAATTCCCGAGAGATCTTACAAACCACTTGTCTCCTTCCCCAAAGCCACCTTGCTGTCTTCCAGGGAGCACTGTCATAGCTCCTGGCATGTGGTCATGCTTCTGGTCTTGCCCAGTTTATTCTCACACCTCAGCCAGGATGACTTTCTGAAGTCCCATGCTTGCCTTCCGTAGCTCTCTGTTCATCAGCTGAGCCACACCAACGCCGTCCCTGCCTTCGTGGGGGCTCACGCAGCGCTCAGCGGAAAAGCCAGCGTCTTGACCCAGCACCTGGGCTTTCCAGTGATTGGGCCCCCGCTTGGCTTCTCCAGTGTCTCTCAGCAACTGCCCCAGTTCTCTAGTCGCTGCATTTACAAACAGAGCCACGTTTGGAAACTTGACCGAGCTAGATCTCATTCACGTGCTGGAAACTTCCGATTTTAAGTCAAGTCACTAACTTAGGGGAAGATAAAGTAAATGAAAAGGAATTCTTATGATTTTCACCTGAAGTAAATGTCAACCTCTTACCTTAGGTTCTTTTAAGTAACAGTGCATGGCCTGAGTAACGTCCGCAGCGTGGACTGCATTGTGGTAAGGATTCTGACTGTGGTAGTCTTCTTGAATCATAACTGCATCAAAGAAAAAGATCCCAATTTTATTGGTCAATGGGCAACATGTACACATACAAAATTTGTGATAATTATGAGTTATCCACTCATACTTTTTATGTAGCTATCAGCTAATATTGCCCAGATTCAGAGGATGGCAGTCGCTTTGCAACTCAGGTGTATACCCGAAGAATCAATATTGATTGTACTCATAACTTGTCTGAAAATTTTTTCAGTGAGAATGTATTCATATCAAAATTACAAAATAAATATTTTTTTCTTTTTCTCTTAAAATGTGAATCTCTCATGGTGCCAAACTCCTCTGACTCTTTTTATTTAATATTACTCTGACACTTTAATTTAACTGAGTTTCTCAGTTTAAAGAAAAAAAAAAACAGTACAACTGGGTGGGTGCAGTGGTTCACGCCTGTAATCCTAGCACTCTGGGAGCCCAAGTGAGGCAGGGGGATTGCTTGGTGAGCTCAGGAATTCCAGTCCAGTCTGAGCAAAGGCGAGACCATGTCTCTACTAAAAATAGAAAAATAAGCTGGGCGTCATGGTGCGTGCCTGGAGTCCCAGCTACTGGGGAGGCTGAGGCAAGAGCATCGCTTGAGTCCAGGAGTTTGAGGTTGTTTTGAGCTATGATGATGCCACACTGCATTCTACCCAGGGCAACAGAGTGAGGCTCTGTCTATATAAAAAAAAAAAAAAAAAAGGTGTAATTCATTCAACAAATGCTGTGCTATGTACTATTCTAGGTGCCAGCTAGAAATTCAGTAGTCAACAAAAGCTAGCAAAAATTTTTATGAAGCTAAAATAGTACAGATACTGGAATATATGAAAATGATACTGTGTGTGCATCACCGGGGTAGTAAGTTTTGGATCTGGCATTAGCTTTTTAGCACTAGGAATGGGTTTTCTGTTAATCCTGCCTTCTTGCTCGGTATCTGCCATGCTATCACGGAAGAGCAGACTAGGATTAGGGGTGGAGCTGTGCCCCCTGCTGGTGAGTGCCCCCTGCTGGTGAGTGGGAAAGAGCATTAGAGTTCTGCACTTCCTTCCATCCCATCCTTTAAAATAGCCTTTATTTTTATCTCAAATTGACCAGTGACCAAAAATAGCCTTTTAAATACCCTTAATATCGATTTTTGCATGTATTTTATAATTTACATATTAGTACAGTAGTCCCCCCTCTGGCCTTGGGGGATACATTCCAGGACCCCCAATAGAGGCGTGAAACCGCAGATGGTATCAAACCCTATGTTTACTCTGTTTTTTCCTATATGAACATACCTATGATAAAATTTAATTTTTAAGTTGGGTACAGCAAGAGACTAACAATAACTACTAATAAAATAGAACGATTATCACAATGTGCCAGCATCATCACTTTTGCACTCTGGAGCCATTATGAAGTAAAATAAGGGCTACTTGAACACAACTACAGCAATCCAGTGACACAGGTGGGGAGTGTCCGCCGTGTGGGGACGCTGGACAAAAAAGTGAATCGCAGCCCAGGAAGGATGGAGCAGTACAGCATAAAATTTCATCACGCTGCTCAGAACTCGAAATTTAAAACCTAGGAACTATTCATTTCTGGAATTTTCCATTTAATATTTTCAGACCGACGTTGACAGCAGATAATTGAGACCATAGGGAGAGTAGCTGCGGATAAAGGGGGACTACTGCATAGTATGACAGGCATAACTACTTTTAATTAATATGCATTTAAAAGTTTCTCCAAAGTCCTAGGTAAAAAATTTACCTTAGTTTGGTACTTCAAAGGATAGAAAATAGTACCTTCTTCTTAAAAAAAAACAAAAAAAAAAAAACTAAGAAAGAATCTTCATGATGCTCAATTTTTTCTAAGATATTTCTTTTTTTGAGACAGAGTCTTGCTCTCTTGCCTGGGCTAGAGTGCCGTGGCGTCAGCCTAGCCCACAGCAACCCTAAACTCCCTGGGCTCAAGTGATCCTCCTGCCTCAGCCTCCCAGGTGGCTGGGACTATAGGCATGCGCCACCGTGCCTGGCTAATTTTTTCTTCTTTTAGTTGTTTGGCTAATTTCTTTCTATTTATGGTAGAGATGGGGTCTTGCTCTTGCTCAGGCTGGTCTCGAACTCCTGAGCTCAAGCAATCCTCCCTCCTCAGCCTCTCAGAGTGCTAGGATTATAGGCGTGAGCCACCATGCCAGGCCCCTAAGATATTGCTTTATTTGGTGAAATACTTTAACTTGTTTCCTAGCAGAGCAGAATTATATAAATATCACCCTGCACATTTGAACATATGTAAAACAACCTTTAAAGTCTATAAGTCAAGAGATTTCGGGGAGCAGAAAATGAAGAGACCTAAGTGCAAATTATCTTTTAAAGTTTTAGCCCTCAGAAATTTAGAAAACTATAGAAATTGTGTCATCTTTGGCAGCAAGCTGTGGCAGTATACGAGACTGACTACAAAATCATCCCAGTGCTTCACTATTCCTTGCATCTATGGCTCTGAGACTTTGCAGATGTTCCCACAGAGGCACAGGTGCATCCCTGATCGGATTTGCTGTGGCCAAGAGCCAGCTGCGGAGGTGAAGGTGGGCAGTTCTGAGCCCAGGGCTGCAGAGGCCTGTACATATCAGCTCTCTCTTGGGAACCTGACACTAATGTTCGAACAAGCTCAGCTTACTATTATAAAAGAAATATTTCTTTTCATTTTTTAGTGTGAATCGTTATGGCGCCAAACTCCTCTGTCTCTTTTACGGTTAACAGGAGACCATGTAGAGGTGAGCTGGGCCAGGCCTGGTGTCCCAGCTGAGGTCCCAGCCAAAGCCTGCAAAAGTGCAGCTCAACGGTTGCGGACTGCAGCCCACCCAGACCAGAAGAAGCATTTAACAGTTTCCCAGATGCAAGAGCTAAATAAATGTGTGTTGGTTCAAGCCATTAATTTTGGGTGGTTTGTTATAGCGCATTAGCTAACTGATGTAACTGTGATACAAAATTTAAGCAGGTCCTTGTATTAATATAAATCTTGTTACTGTTAAATGAGTTAGAATCACTTACCTAAAAATCTACGAAGTTTCATCATATCTAAATGGAAGTACTCAATTAATCCGTGAAGACTAAATAAATGAAAGGTTAAGCTTACTAGACTATTTCCTAAAAGAAAGAAGAGATACTACATTAGTAGGAAACACAAGCTGACATGATTACATTATCCTTTCAAATATGGATCGTGAATATAAAACAGGGAAAGAGAGTACTATAACAGTTCCTACTTTCTGTCTATCTAAAATTTGCATCTTCTTATTTTACCAGTTATGAACTTTAAATGTTACATCTTTGCCTCACTCTAAGACAAAACGAATTTTTGTTGTTTCACTTTTCCACAACTAAAGAACTGGAAGATAAACATTTTCAAATAGATCAATTTTGTTAAAAGACATCAAAATAATTAGGATTGGCAGTAAGAAACTGAAAACTGCCTCCCCAGTGAATATGCGAATTCAACCAAAGCCCCTAAAACGCAGCTACACTTAACCTCTTCTCCTGACACCCCCTCTACTGTCTTGCTTTTCACTGGAACGGACTGCCCCAGAGCAGACTGCCTTGGCTGCAGCACCTTGTTAGGTGGAGGCTGTGTTTATTTCTGTCCCTACAGAGCCAGCAGAAGTGACCAATGACCCCCTCAAGATCCTCAGGATCAAAACTCTGCACTCAACCACTTGCCTTTTCCATAATTGCAGAGAAAATCTGAGAGCTGCTGGGGGGAAGGGAGGGTGGAATCGCAAAAGTATGTAGAACTCTATCGCTATAAATTGATGGTCAATGCTGACCGGCCATCTTCTTATGTTTTTCTTGTGAAATGGTTCTTTCACTTTTTAAAATGCCTGTTTTCAAGCATTTTCTACTCTTCTCAAACTTTCAACATACTGACTTCCTACCCACTCCCTCATCTCCGCAACTTTATCCGTCACAGAAAAAATACGAGCCCTCAAGTTTCCCTTTCTTTCAAAGGCCAAGCCCTCCATACCTCCCCAGGGACCTTCCTTCTCCATCAGATACATCCACCCACACTCAAATCAATCAGTCAATCTCCCCACCACTCCCCCACACACTTTCTATACTGTCCCAATAAGCATCATGCTCTAGAGTCTCTCGTCTGTGAAACAGCCAAGAATCCCGGCCTCTCTCGGCCACTCTAGTTTCTCCCTCTCCATCCTCCTGCACAGGTGAGTTTTCTGAAACAGGTGCCAGGTGCAAGGGGGCACCCCTATGTCACAGACAACTGGAGTCATACCAAGTACAGAGATTAAATTAGAAAAAAACTACCACTTTTATAATGTTTCATTTTCCCTTCCATGGTACACCTCTCCATTTTTAATACCTCCTGTTATATTTCTCAAAATTTTGTCAACAACTTCTAAACAACACATATGCTATATTATTTTAACAATTAAATAGACTATTTTAAATAGACTCATAAATTACTGTCAACATTCAGATAAGAGCAATAAAATAAATATGATTAGAGTGTTCTCTAAATAAATCTATGATTCTTACTAAAATATATAAAAGACATAACTAGTCCCACATTGAAAATTTATAGCAATAATACTTACAAAGGATAACAAACTATTTGGCTGAACTCATTATCCAAAGTTGCCTACACAATTCCCAACAGAAGCCCATGGCCGAGGAAATCAATTAGAGTAATGTTTGCATGAACGACATTAGAAAGGATGTGGCAGACCAAAAGAAATCCTTTTTAAAAACTACCTGACATATCACCTTCACAGGGAAAGAAAAAAAACATTTCAAATCTTTTATTTTTAAGAAATTAAATGTTAAAATGCATTCATGTCTTGATAACATTCTGCCGGTACAAACAGGAGTCCATGTGGTTTGGAGTCATTTGTGAAGACGTGAGCTATGTTTCTGTTATTACTGCTGTAACAACCAACTTTTATGCGCATAGATATTTCAGCATGTTTATTCATTCTGTATATCTAGGTTACCACGGGTTCCCCTCACATTGTCTTCCAAACCTAACACAACAAATTTCCAATTTCTAGGGTCTAGTTTTAAGAAAGCTATAGTCTAATGGGAAAATACCCTCTTCTGGAATCCAGGCAAATTGCAGTTAAGAGACACATAGAATGTCCCCCTCTAAGAAGTTTAAAGGAATCTTACAAGAACCAATCTGTTAAAGTGCACTACCCATATCAAATTGAAAAGCTGTATGCAACATTTTTTTTTCTTTTTCAGTTAATAAGATACTGAGTGTTATACCAGTAAATAAAAACACAAGTCAACAAAACATTTCAAAACAAGAGATGCTTAGTTGTGCTCAACAAAAAACAGGTACAGAGGAACTTTTAAAAAATGGAAATGGAAACATTTTCTTGAAAAAGAAAATTGCATTTATAGAGAAGCTACACTCATAAAAGTATACCAAAGGATAGACCTGCCCAAGACATGGTGGCCCTCACTAGTTTTAAGAAAGTGATCCCAGATGGGGTCTGGCAAGTAGTGTCCTCACAAGCCAACAGGCTACATCTTGCTAGCTCATGTCACCTAGCTGTCATCCCTGTGAAAGGAACATCAAATGCATCCTACTAGACAATGACTACTTCCCTCCTTGGAGCAGACAGGCTGGGGACCATTTGTCTTGGCACGCATCACTGAGTTTTGCTTCCTTCTCCCTGCCTCCTCCCAGTAGCATGTGGGAAATGACCAGGGTAAGAAATACAAGAAAGCATTGCATCAATAAGCAGGAAGGGGGACACAATACACTTGGGTACCATGAGTGACTATCACCCCAAATTCATTTCAGGCTAAGCAGTTTTGAAAGGAAAACTGTTCTCATTACATAATGCAATTTGAAGGAATTTTCTTCTGCCAATTTGTTCCTCAATAATCTCTCTCCAAGTAGAGAATTCTTGTGACTTTTGGGTAGCTGTAGTTAATTGAAAGTCTATATCACCATCTGTGAAGTCAAAGGTGGGTGGCTAACCATGAGTGATTTCTAGCAACCCCTAATGATCTGGAATCAACCCTAAAGGGAAAACATTCTGCCACCCTTTCCACAAATCTAGTTCAAGGAGTGAGGAGATCAAAGAGGATGCAGAGTTCTTAATTAACCCAGGTAGCCTGGTGGCTATTTCTTCTGTCCATCCTACACGCTGTTGAGCTCACTCCACTTTCATCACCACGTCCTCTAACAGCGTATGTACTTTTTAAAAATAAAATTTAGAGAAGAACAATCAACTATTTCAATGAGTGACAGGTGTCCTGTAGACTAATAATAGGCCATGAGCTGTTCGTTAGAGTTTATATAAGGCTAAACCCTGCAGGTGTTAAGGGTGGCATTGTTTCATCTGTATTTATTGTGAGATAATAACTAAAATAATATTTATGTTGAGTTAGGAAAGGGGAATTTCCCAGAGCTAGCAGAAGGTGGGCCACCTGATATTTCACTACCTGTATTTTCAAAGAGGAGAAGGCCCAGGGGAAGGCCAGCTGTGGAAATGACATCAGAGCCTTTCACTGTGCAGACGGGCCAAGGCGGGGGCAGGGAGAGGAACACTTAATCACCAAAGGGCAAAGGAAAAGTGCAAGAGAAACAGCAAAGGGAAGGATAAAAAGGCAAGAAAGTGAGAGGTTGCCTTTGCCAATAAAGGCAAACTTCACTGTCTTCACTCTTTTGCCTTGGGTCGGTCCAATTTATTTTCTGTCAACAGTGTGTAAACAAACAGAAGGTGTGCACAGAGGTGTTTTCGTTATGCATTGCCATACAGCTTGGAGGGAGTAATGGAGTGCTACTAAAAGGCCCACAAGTGATTCTCAAGAAAAATAAAGCTGTATTTGCTCACCATTTTACATATTTGACTTCCTTATGAAAGGAGCTTCATTCCAAAGTGAAATAAGACAAAGCAGGTGACTTCAAAGCACAGCAGTGACCACACATTTGCTCTATGATTATATGGTCAGAACTGAGTTCCTCTCAGTGTACTTTCTACAGTGCTTCATCTTATTAAAAAGCTATTCAGACAAAAGGGGCAAAAGACTAGTTGAACTACTTGTACCAGCAAGAATTACGCCAAAAATTTTATCCTAAATAAAAATGATTCCCTACTCCCAGCGAACAGATTCCTGTTCCCAAAGAGAACAGGAAAACATGATCCCTCCTCCCAAAACGAAACTTAACTAAAATCAGGAGGGGGCAAGCAGATCAGAATAACCTGCGGGCATGTTTTTTCAGACCACACAAACTCTCTGCAGCTTAGGGTAAGCCCTCCTGAAGAATCTACAAGCCCTTCCCATCCCACCGTCAGGAATCAGGGCCAGAGGGAACCACTGCTGCTGATCGTGCTACACCAGCAGTCCCCAACTTTTTTGGGCACCAGGGACCAGTTTCATGGAAGACAATTTTTCCACGGACCGGAGGGTGCCGGGAATCTGACAGGAGGCGGAGATGAGGCAGTGATGTGAGCGACGGGGAGCAGCTGCAAGTAGAGATTAAACTTTGCTCCCTGGCTGCCGCTCACCTCCTGCTGTGCGGCCCAGTTCCTAACAGGCCACGCACCGCACCAGTCTGCAGGCCAGGCACTGGGGACCACAGTGCTACACCATGTCTCTCACATGTGCAAAGAAAAGCCTAAAAGCCACAGCTCCAGAAGAAAGGATGCCTCTCGAAAGCAGTTTAATCCGCCACTCATCTGAGGCTATCAACATAGGAATACAATGTCAGATGTCATCGTAAATGGCCACAATCCAAAAGAAACAAAAAAAGAAAAATCAAAAACATAATGGGATAATAATGTTCACTTTGCGTAATTAATAATGGCAGCATTAACTGCCAATCAGCCAAGCCGTGATGATGATGAGGATCATTTTTGATTACTGTTAAGGGTAGCAATCAAAATATAAAATTATGAGATTGATTCTCTAGGCTTTTAGAAAAGTCACTAAAAAGGGACAGAAGGATGCTCCCCCTGCCAACAGAGGGCTCATAAACTAAGTACAGTTAAATGAAAGCAACACCCCACCAGTGGCTATACCATCAATGCAGAAATCTAAAGACTACATTAAATTAAGAAAATCAAATTCTTTACTTACCATTTGTTAGTCTATCAAAGAGAAAGATATCAAAATTCCAATTTCCAACTTTTTCCAGCATACACTGAAATGAAAAACAAACATTCCTACTGTAATTTAATTTCAATAATATTCTGTCTTTTGTAGAAAGTCCATAGAAAAGTTAATGAAAAATGGAAAGTGACTTATTTACTTTTAAAAATGTATTATTCCCCTTTTAATCACAACTTTTTTTAATTGGCTCCAATGCCCAAAGGGATAAACTCCATTTGAAAAATGAAATATTATTATTATTATTTTGAGTTAGAATCTCACTCTGTTGCCCAGGCTAGAGTACCGTGGCGTCAGCCTAGCTCACAGCAACCTCAAACTCCTGGGTTCAAGCAATCCTTCTGCCTCAGCCTCCCAAGTAGCTGGGACTATAGGCATGTGCCACCATGCCCGACTAATATTTTCTATATATTTTTAGTTGGCCAATTAATTTCTTTCTATTTTTAGTATAGACAGGGTCTCGCTCTTGCTCAGGCTGGTCTTGAACTCCTGAGCTCAAATGATCCATCCGACTCGGCCTCCCAGAGTGCTAGGATTACAGGCGTGAGCCACTGCGCCCAGCCTCATTTTTCTATTAATGAACATACAGGTAGTGTTTCTTTCTCAACTTACTCCTATAGTCTTACAAACTTTTGAGAATTCTAATCTAATTTAACATCACAGAAATGTAGTTCATATGCTGCCTGGTCTAGAAGCCAGATTTTAAAAGTCTAGTAAAAATAAGTTATAATAACTACTGAGTACTTACTATATTCCCAGTACTGTTATAAGTACTTTTATCATTCTTTTACTACTCACACCAACACTATCAAGCAGGCATTATTTTCAATCCTCATTCTATTTGCTTTCATATGGGGGTCTCACTATGTTACTCAGAGTGATGTTGAACTCCTGACCTCAAGTGATTCTCCCACCTCAGCCTCCCAAAGTGCTGGGATTACAGGTGTGAGCCACCGTGCCTAGCTACACCATATATTCTTAACCTGAACATTTTGTGGACTTTTTCAAGAAAAAACTCTTATTTTTATCCAAAAATTCACTGTTATATACATCCATGAATAAACTGGCATGAACACTGGCAGAACTAGTAAGATACTACTAATAGAGAATGTTGACTAAGATAGTACTCATAACAATCATACAGATCAATATTCTCATTCTAAAATGCAAAACTTATAAACTTTTTAAAACATAAAGAAAAAAGCATGAACACTTTCCACTGATTTCTTTTATCACACAGGGAAGCAAATGTTTTCACTTTAATGTAATCATAAGATACCCTAGCCTTGTCTCTACAACTTACAAACTTGTCTACACAAACTTAGAAAAATCTGGTCTGTAAATGTTAAGTCAAAGAATAATTTAAAATATATTGAAAATTTAAGATTATTTAAAATCCTCATTTGGTCAAAAATAAGCTTACTGAATCTTGACTTTCATTAAGACATTTCTTTTAAATTATATAAAGATGAAGAAGTAAATAATGCTCACAATTACTGGGTTTAATTAAGATAAATCTCTCTTTGATGCAAAACACTATGAAAACCCATTGGACTGAAAATCACGAGACCTAACTGCCAGTGTTGGGCTTAGGTCTAATCAGCAGGGTGAACTCAAACAAGGCCCTGTGCTCTCCAGCCCTTACTTTCCTTATTGACAGAACACAGACATTACTATTAGATCGGGTAATCTCTAATATTCTTCCCAGCGTTCAGATCCTGTGAGATCTTATAGTTTAATGTTGTAGTGATCTACTTGTTACTTAATGTTATAAGAATAAATGTTTCTTTAGTTATTTCAGAAATTTCTCTTGTTTCATAATACTAATTATAAATGAACAGCTTCTCTAAAAAAAAAAAAAAACCTATAAAATGGGCTGAATTGCTTTTCACAAACCAAAAGAAGCTCTACAAATCATTTTAATATGAGGAAAAAAGGCTTGAGTAAACTTGTTAAAAAATTTATGTTTTCTTAAAAAAGCTATACACACCTTGGCTTGTCCATTATAATCATCATCTAAAATGTTCAGAGAATTTGAAACGGTAGTACCACGAAAAAAGCGTGAAGATCTAAGATACCGCTGGAAACTTAGTAACCTTCTGATATTCCTTGCAGAGACAGACACTTCTATTTCAGATTGAGCTGAAATAAAAGGAGTAATAGGTGAGTACAGCAAGTCAAAACTGTACATATGTTATCTTTCTTTGCAATACCCCTTTTAGTTATGTACATTAAATTTTAAATAAATTTTAATAAATAATAGCAAAATAATAAATAAATAAATTTAAATTAAAAATTTAAGTAAATTTTTAAAGATTTGTTAAATCATTATACCACATTTCTAGGACAAAGGAGGTACTTTATTTCTATTTTCAATTGAAAAACTAAGGATGAAAGGATAAATGGCCAATTTTCACAGGATTTAGAAAGCTAATGAAGAGTGTGACTGGATTAATAATCAGTTTTTTTTAACTTCCAAGAATTATCACTTCAGTACATTATATAAATGTAGAGCAAAACACAAAAAAGTCTAGTTTCTTTTTTTTTTTTATTTTATTTTATGCAACAGACTGGCTTAATAAAAAGTCTAGTTTCAAACTACCTAAAATACCAGGTCCTATGTTACAAATGAGATTTTTTTTAATCAGCCCCAAATGTCACACATATGAGATTTTAATAATTATACAACTAACACATTTCAAATCCCAATAAGGTATCAATTCACATATTCCCTGAAGATAATTTTATATAAAGGAAAAGGAGAAGGAATGGGGAACAAAGTGGTTTATAGTTTATATATCCTTAAGGGTTCTAAACAATAGGGATAAAAATTCTGTAAGGCAAAAAGCTCTGGAAAAGATGTGGTTCCACATTGTAGACTGGTATGTTCTCTTTCAGTGAGTCTAACACAACCATTTTTTCCCTCTAATGTTAGAATACACCAAAGTTGTTTTGATTGAGCCCCAGATGAAATAACAAACAGACTTGTATTACAAGCTATCGTGGAAGGAACATACATTATCAAAATCAAACTAAATTCAGCAAAATGTTCATAATATAAAACATGAGAATTAAGACTAAGGATTAACAAATTATCATCTCTCTTCTTAACTTCCATTAATTTAGAATCACCAGGTGGAATGGCAGGTAATCAAACATATTCTCTCCTGAGTGTCCCATCATTCACTCCCCTATTAACCTCTATCACCCTGTGTTTCCTTATCCATAAAATAATGCTAACAAATCTAATTCAAAGGGTGCTGGATTAAGTGCAATAACGTATACACCAGTCAGATACACAGCAGGTATTAAATAAATGGTAGAATGTAGATGATAAAGTTGATGTTGATCTCATTGCTTGAAGGTATAATTCCAGGTAATTATCCTAAATTCCAAATCTTCTCATGTTGCTCTAAGTAAAAGTATTCAATGGTTCCTCCTCATTTTAATATGAACTCCATCTCCCTAGCTTTGAGACCCAAAGCTCCCTGTGCATTCATCTGCCGTAGTACTTCTTATATTATAATTGCTTATTTATCTGTCTCCTTCAACAAATGATGACCTTCAATATAGGCATAAATGACTTTTTTTCACCTCTGTATTCTAAAGCCTAACAATAGTGCCAGGTATATAGTAGGTATTTATAAAGTATATTGAATTACAAAGGCTGTATCTCCACGATTATTCATAAGGGTTTTTAAAAATTATTATATCTCTACAGTATTGCTATTTACTGCTTATTATAAAAATTCTGTATATATAATTATTCAAAATAGTCCTTACTTCACATGAAGGTATATATATATATATGTTCACATCACTACCCCATTTACTAATCACAACAATCCTGTGAAGAAGGCAAAAATTATCACCTCCATTTTACAAACAGAACCTTAGAAACCAAGGTAAAAATGCAATACAATTAATGCATTAGAGCTAAGGCACTTACAAAACTTCTAGAAAATATTACAGAACACACATACTCTATTCATTATGAAAAAGTAACTTAAAAAAGTTCAAAGTCATGAGTACAACTTTATGAGCATTCCCTTTGATTTATCTTAAATTGCACACAGATGTTAACAATTCTATTACTGGCAATTAGATTGCATTATGTGTGTATGTACTAATAGTAAGATCACTGCTTTCAAATTGCATATCCAAACTAATGCATCATTAAAGTAAAGTTGAGAACAAGTGTATAAAGTCCAAAAAATGAATTAGCCTCATTTGAGGGGAAAACCCCAACACTTCAATCCACTGTGCCAAGTACCCATATCAACGTGGCAGGATTCACACTGTAAATGGTTAAGTAAATTCACACTGTCTGGGAGCCAGGGCCCCATCCATGAAATCATCACTGTATCCTCCCCTGCCTAGCACTTATTTTCTGGGTGCTTTCTGACAAATCATAATCTCCTGATGTCTCATTTTCCTTAAATGGAAAAAAAAAGCATGTCTGTTTCCTGTTTCAGAGAGGCCTGAAGTTACGCCTCATTATCAAGAATTCTGTTCTGACCATGTTAAGCTGAGAATGAGCATTCGACATTGACTTAAGGGGAAATGCTCACTCATCATAGGAACCCAATGCCTTCCAGCGAGACTAATCTCATAAATAAATTTACGCAACAGCAAAAGAAACAGGCCTTCACTAAATGATATATTAATAGAACCGGCCTTAACAATTACTGAGTATTTCACAGACAAACTAAGAAAGGACACAGAACCTGTCTAGATGAAATGGCAGATCACTGAAGTGTTTTCTTCACTTAAAGGGCCTGAGGGCCTCATATAAAAAGCCTATACCTAACAAGATTATATTCTCGAAAAGACGGAAAATCCCATGAGCCCTTGCAGAGATGCCAACTGAAATTACCTCAATGCTTTGATTAAGAGTTAATATAGGACCAGAATTTAGGAGGATGTATGGTTTGATCTATTCCATTAATCTAATTTTGGAATATGTAATGCATTCACATGTCTTAAATATAGAAAGGAAGGAAGGGAGGGAGAGAGCGAAGAAAACAACATGAAAAACTTCACCTCTATTTCTATCCCCCATACAACCAACTTGCAAGCCCCCCCCCCCAGAAAAGTTTTTAGTATATACCTCCTGAGTTTTAAAAATCAAACATATGGAA